>NW_009203387.1:433-88335 GCF_000690835.1 Fulmarus glacialis | reverse complement strand
GGCCACTGCGCCGAAGTCCTGCATGCTTTAGAGTCGCCTTGGCTTTCTGGCTGGAAGATGGTTCCTGCAACAGGACCGAGTTGCTGCTGACGAACCGCAGGGTCGTTGGAGGATGCCTTCCTTGGGGATTACACGTGGAGAAAGGCCATCGGTCGAGGGGAGAGCTGGCTGGTGAAACTGTCTGACTTTCCCCCCACCGGGGAAGTGGCTTCAATGGCTCCATCTCCCAGGAGAAGCAGTAGGAAAGATGCCAACGCCTTGCCAAGCATGTCCTCAACTTTCTGGGCTATCATGATCCTGGCTAGTCTCCTAATCGCTTACTGCAGTAAGTACATGTTTGTCCTGGTGCTTTTGCTGGACGTAAATCCATGCCCTTCCCGTCTGAGGTAACGCTTCTGGCAAAGGCTAAGCTCTGAAGCTGGCAGGTGTAGGTACCTTAGGCTTGCCACCTCGACACATGCTCCCCTCTCCCCCATGGTAGAGCAGGTAGACTGACTAATACTGCTGCTTCTTGGGAGCATGAGGTGTCCTTAGGTTGTAGATGTGGCATTTCCAGTCCAAACAGAAACATCTCTTGGATCTTAAGAACAAACTTTTTAGTGGTGGTAACCGTGATCCGCTGTTCACCGTTTATTGTCAGATGTTATCAGCTCTCTCCCCAACTGCTCCCTCTGCGTACACACTTGCCTACCCCCATCCACCTTCCATGAACAGAAGCTATTTTGCTTACGTTCATTCCTTTAGGAAGTGCATACTTAGTCAAGTTACAGATGTCTTAACATCACTGGGATCATATGTGATTCTCTGACTGTGAAATTGCATTGGAGCACCCTGGCACTTCCTTAGCATATCCTCAGCAGTTTAGTAAGCCCATGCTATCAGTTTTAGAGCTGCATCGCAGGTTATCGGTAGAGTTTTGTATATCCTTTTTCAGGCTCGATAGATTGTCCATTAATCACAGTGAGTTGCAGATAAAGTATCTGTTAAGAATCAAGTGCCTGGACTATTAATACTTTTAAAGGTCTTTATTTTTTTCTTGTTAGTTTTTTTGCTCTCGGCAAGAGTCATTTTCAAGCAGTTATGTAATATAAATACAGTTAATGCCCATACTTCTGGGGAATGCAAGTTAGTCCATAGTACCAGAGTGGGAATCTTTCAAAGAAAGCAGAAAAAGCAGTTTCTATGCAGTAATAAAAAAAAAATGTAATTTATCAGGAGGGACCTGCACAGCTTTGCCAAAATGAATCTACAATGTACTTTCCCAACCTGAGCTGAACGTGGTCTGTAATTTACCCATAGTGTGTATTCCTTTCATTAGCTGTAGCATAAAAGACTTTGCGGGAGGCTTGTCTTGTTGAGCTGTAATAGCTGTAGGTTATGATGAATAGGAAATGGATTCTGGTTTTCAGGAGCATGCCTGCTGCATTTCTTAACCCTCTCTTCCATTCCCTCCAACCGTATTACATTCTCTATTTTTCAGTGGTGGTTTTTTTTTTGCTGAAACGAGATTGTAATTGGCTAAGAGAATCTTTAATTCACTTTTTTTGCATGTTACAGGGACTCTTCGTACTGCCAGCAGTGAAAGAGGCTTATTCTAAAAAGAATAACGTATTTTGTAATTATTTTTTGTAATTTAGCACATTTTGCATTACACTTCTCATAAAAAATCATATCAAACAGGCCACACTTTTAAATAATTTCATTTTGTACATAATACCATATTCAATATGTTAATATAGAGGGTATACTAAACAACATTTAAAAGAATTTATGTACCTTCTGGGAGATAAGTGACTTGGTAAATCCATATTACAGGACGAATAGTTCAAGTGTAAAGGGAATTCAGCTGGGTATTAGTAATAGGAAATATTTTATTAAGTTTGTGCTAGAAATGTCTGGAGGATCCCAGGCTTTTTATGAGAAGATATGAGTTGTTCTGTGCAGATATCTTCTATCAGCATAGCCTCAGAAGGAGTTAACTGTAAACTCTGACACCTTAAAAATTACTTACATTCAACAGTGAGAGGTTTGACAATGTTCTGTTCTAAGGAATGAAGTTGTCCATTTGAATTGTTATATATTGTTCATTATTTATTTTTTGCACTGTTTACTGATGCTGAAAAATGCAAATGTTAGCCAGTAATATGAAGGCAATTTCTGGTGTGCTTAAATGACCAGTTTCTAATTAATTCTCTCAGCCAGTGTAGATGGTCTTCTTCAAACATGTAGTACGCTCTTCATTCCATATAGTGCTGAAAAGTACCATGCAGCTTAAAATATGCAGCGTCAAAACACTCCACCATTTATGTAATGTTTCACTGATTTGACAACTGCAATTGCAAATGTTAATGAAGCACCATGAACATTTTCTCTAGTGGTAGTATTTGAAAAATTGCAAAAAATGTTTTTGCTCTGTGGAAAGGGTGAAGATGTTTAAAAATCAAGGAAAAAAATGTGAAGCTATTTCTAGGTAAAGTAGTACTGCAAATTTTATGAATTCTTTTAAAAATCAGCTAGGGTTTATTCAGCCTTTTTTTCATCTGATGCCTTATTTTTTGAAGAAAAGCGTAACTGGGGGGAGGTGGGGTGTCAGTTATGTTTTAGGAATATCAGCCTTGCCATATTTCTTAGGAAGTAAAAGAAAACAACTTGACAATGATGTAAGGTGTTCTGTATTTTTCCACACACCTTATATTCAGGTATATGGAAGTATACCAACTTAAATCTCTGGTATCAAGCAGACTTCTGTAAAAAAAACCAATATAGTTCAATACATGATTAAAGTAAGTACAGTAACCTCATACCTGATTATTTCTCAATGTATCATTTTACTACATTTACTTCAAATCCTGCAGCTCAAAAAAAAAAAAAGAGAACTTTTGCATATTTCCATTTTTTTGCACTATAAATAAAACTTTTGATGTACCTTGCTTATTTTAATTTTTAATCTATTGGTCTGACAAAGCTTATTCCTGATTCAGTTATATGAATGTTTCTTCCCCTTCCCCTAATTACTTTGTGAATCTTTGTTTCTGGGAATGTATTTGTTGTACAATAGTCATCACTATTACTGGGAGCAACCAGTAACACCATACTCTGAGTTCCACTTGACAGATAAGCATATTTATAAAGCGTGTTCTGGATGTGTGTGTACATTCCTTTAGACTTTTGTTTATACTTTAATTTCTGAAGCCCAATTATGTTCTCTTTGACATGGTAAAATGATAAACTGATCATTTTTTCTTTCCTAAATGTTTAGATTATACTTAGGGATAGTGGCTCCATCCTATGGTGGAAGAGAAACCTGCATCAAATCAATTAGGTTAGTTGCTATAGTGATAAATAAATGTAATGTTCTCCAACCGCAGAAAAATGGTCTGATTTGGTAAGTTCTCAACAGGAGAAGGCAAAAATTAAGTAGTAGAAATAGGCTGTCTATGGTCCTTGGTGTGACCACCAAGGAGTTAGTTTACTTAACAGAAGCATCAGTAAATGTAAAAACAGTCTCAGAAAGACTGTCCTGGTAGAGGGTGACCACTTCCAATGGCAATTCAGAATTAGAGGAATTGTGACATTTTTGGATCCCAGACATGCATTCAGCATACTTGTTTAATGAACAATGGTAGACCAGAGAGAAGTACCTACAGTGAATTCTTTTAAGTTGCTGTTTTTATGTTGTGAAAGAACATTTAATTGTTTTTTTTCTCCTTCTGTGACTGGAATTTACATTTTTCCATGTTAGAAAGTTTGGTCAAATTAACAAAGTTTTCTGTGGCATCAAGGCTACATGCTACATCAGAAATCTATACATGGTTTTGATTCAGAATTGTGTCTTAGTGCATTTATTCAGTTGGCTTTGCTGTAAATACTGAGGTGCTTTTTGTATGACTTTTTAAACAACATATTCAGCTTTAGCAAAGTTATGGCTGTTAAGAGCTTTTGGCTTTCCTTATTTTATAGTGTTTTGTAAGCATAAGAAATAGAGCATTAGGCCCCTGTGGTGTTACAGGTTTTGCTGTTCTGTTAAGGTAATACTTTTAAGGGCAAGCAAATGGGTTTTTTGAAAGGAACTATCAGAACTGAATGGTACTTGAAGAGTTCACCTTCTTGTTTTAAATACTGTGTATGGAAGAGAGCAGTAAGAAGCCCAGCACTTATGCTGACTAAATTGTGATAGTACTAGGAAAAAAAAAATTCAGAAGTCCAAAATGCAAAGTATTTCCCGTAACTCTACAGTTCTGCATTGTAAGTGCAAGTTCTTTCACAGTAATAAGAAATGGAAAGAGGAAATGTTCTCCTAATTCATTATTTCTTTTGCTTGCAGAATACAAAATAAGAACATTGCAGTGATGAAATACTGATAGGTTCTATTAAATGACTGATTCTGAAGTCTACCATTTAAATCTGTGGAATTTTTTGAGCAGAAAAATCAAGTCCTTAGCACAAATAACAAAAGTGTCTCAAAGATTTTGCATGGTACCATACAAAATGCAGATAATTCCCATGAAATATATTATATTGACCTCACCTTAAATTGAGATCCTGTTGTAACACATTGGGTGGACACTGCTCATTTGAGAAATACCTTTTCATCGTCCTGTTCTGGAATTGCTTTCTGTCATAGTAGCCTGTGTCTTCTAGACCTCTAGGTCTTATTGTTCCCTTATACTCTTTGAGACTGCCAGCAGGGATGACAATTAGCTGTGACTGTCACCTGGACACCTCTCCAACAGGAGCTACCATATTATCATGCATTGGCTACTGAGCAACTGTTAAATGATAAATGGTCACTGCTGATTTATGGTGGATGCAAACAAGTCACCTCTGAATGAAGGCCTACAGCTCCTGTTACTGATCCTATATCATTCAGATCACTTTCTCTGTGTTTTACAAATGAAAAAACAGATTTTTTTTTTTTTAATCTGTTCAAGCTGATCTGCAATTTTGTTATGTTTTCTGCAAGAAGTACTGTGCTTGTATTTTTCCCAAACTCTGCAGACAGAATAAATGTGACATAAGGAGCAACTGTCATTATTCAAACTTTTTTTCAGTCTAGTTTGTATATAGAAATAAAAACTAATGCTTTTATGACATTAAATAAGAAAAGCAAGGTATTAAAATTTTGTCTCTTTATATAATATCCCAGCTGCTCCTTTTTAAGAAGGTTCACTTTTTGAATTAAAACCAGTGCTTTGAACTTAATGGCCTCTACAACATACTACCTGTCAATGTGAGTACCAAACTGACATTGAGATTGTCTCACCAGTTATGTTGTAGTCTGTCCAGATCATGTATTACACAGAAGTCACTGGCAGCAACATAAGAAATGTCTTCTTACTGCTTTTAATGTTGAATTCAACCCTTTAAGGCTAAGTAAGCACCACTTACAATTTCTCAAAAGTATTTGAATTCTGGTAACTCTTACTTCCGTTGGAAGTGTAACCACTGATATAATGGGAAACAGGTGGGGAGGGAGAACTAGAAATGAATGGCTATTTTCAATTAACTATGTGGTAGAGGAGTTACGTCTTTCAGCAGGGTTGATAGGAGAGAGATTGAGACCCCTTTGACTTGTCTTTTTTTCTCTGTGTATGCAATGTTCTTATTGTTCTTACCATATACTATGAAAACAGTGTTGGGAGCATGGAGTAGAGCCCCACTGCTCTGGCTAAGTGTGTAAACATGGGCAAGATTGTATCTTCTTTTACTGGGGTCCCATTAATCTGTCACTCTCTGCTTAGTGACTGCACTGAAGTAGTAGTTAAGTCTTTCACTGACATTAGCCTTATGAGTGGGTATCTTCCCACTCATTCTTCTTTGCTTGAAGCTGGGGGTATTGAAATCTTTCAGTTTTTAGATGTAATTTAGTGCTTTCTTAGGGAGTGCTCTAACCATAAGGCTATTATGTGAAAAAGCCACATTGACAGCTAGTCCAGCATCTGGCATGCCAAATAATGTTTATTAGGGGTGTGCCTTGAATGTTGTCAATAACTCAAAAATGCACTTGGATACTGAACTATGTACAGTGTCAAATACATAGGCAAATCTAGATAGCATTGATTAACCACAGTCTTCCTGGTCTGCATATTCTTTGTTGCTAAATTCAAACCAGAATGTTTTCATGCTTAGGCTCGTATTTGACCAGGTGTGTTGTTCCGCTGTTGGGCTGGGGATTTGTTTAGGGTTTTTTTTCTGTTTAAAGGGAAATTACACTGCTTTTTGCACAGATGGCTGGCAAAATTGCTTATTGTAGATGTTTTGGGAAGTCATCTCTTCATGGATATGCTTTTATGTTAGCCCTGCAAATAGGAAAATGTTATGCGGTGACTATTTGAAAATATATGAACCGTATTTAGAGTATGTTTTCCAGTATTTTTGGTGTAGAGGTTTATTTCAAAGATTTTATGCACATTTTTCAATAAATAGACTTTGGCTATAGTACAGGAATCACAAGGATGATGGTAGAGGGTTTTGCATTCTTGTGATGGTTTATTGATCTCCTGAAGACTTTGTGGCCTGTGTCTTATTTTGATCTCTGAATGGACTGCTTCTTTTGACACCTTTCTTCAAACACTTGATTGCTTTCAGATAACAGGAAAGTATTTTATCTAACGCTGGGGTGAGGAGCATAACTGACTATTTTTCAAAGGAGTCTCTGTGCAACAGCTAGTTACTCAATATTATCCTCGGGTTTGCGTCTCCTAGCACTTTTAAGTGGCTGTGGCCCAGTACAGCAATGAGGAAGTTACTTCTCTAGAACAAAATGTTATTTATTTTGCCAAATGATATGCTGCTGTTAGATAAAACATGAACTGTATCTAGAGAGACCTCTAGCTACTATTTTTCCTGTGGTTACAATTCCCTCCAAGGCTGTAGGTTGATATGACTTACTTTTAGTTTTGATGTTCTCTGCCTCATTCTCTTGCAGCCTGAGTTCACATACACTTTCAGCTGACCGTTGTCTTTAAGACCCTTCCACCACTGGCAGCTCCTGCTCTTCCAACAGGAGAGTGTTTTAACAGGGCAGGATCTTATGATATTTTTAGCATCACTTACCTGGCAAAATAAAGCTTCATTCTGTCTTTGCCTGTGACTGGAAGTAGCAATTTGAGCTATGACTCCATTGTTCGATTTGGTGTTTTGAAGGTCCAGAACTGGGACTGTCTCTGGTTTTGTTTTGTGTAGAGGTTAATTCCAGAACATTGTTAACGGATGTGCTCTGTTTGTATTTTGTGTACCAAAGATTGAATAAAAGCCCAGAGCAGAATGCCTAGGAGATTGGTAATGTTTCAAATTGCAAGTTATGTTGGTTGGACTGATTCCTGACTTTTTCATCCGTTGTAGAGCAGAATTGTAGTGACCAACTGTACTCAAGCACAGTGGTAGAACCCACTGGTTCCATTAGCTGACAAAGCTGCATCATCTGAGAGAAAGGTCCTTAATTCTTACAGAAACGGGAAATTACTACCTATGAAAAAGAAATTTTTGTTTCTGAAGTCAATCGAAAAGTAAAAGGGAATTCTTATTGTGTTCTTGTTAATCATAGTTTAATTTATGGTGGCTTTTACCTTTGCTCTTAGAACTTTTCCCCCCACCCCCGATCACCTTAGAACTTTGAAGTTGACAAATGTGTTCTAAGAGATGATACATAGTGTGAGATACTGTTAACCCCAAATGCTTGTATCACTTTCAATACTCTCAGATGTCAGTATCCCTTTTAGCAGAATATTTAATTTTTCCATTGAACTGTACCACTGCAAAGTTTGGCAGAACAGCTTAGCCAAGTAATAGAAGTGGGTTTAAGCTAAGCTCTTGCACTTTCCATTAAATGGTTCAATTGCAAGCAGAAATGTCAAAATGCTGTGGGAACAGTGACTTCTGGCACTTCTTCTGGCAGATCCAGAGGAGGGCCATGAAACTGATCAGGGGGATGGAACACCTCTCCTGTGAAGAAAGACTGAGAGAGTTGGGGTTGTTCAGCCTGGAGAAGAGAAGGCTCCGGGGAGACCTTACTGCGGCTTTCAGTACTTCAAGGGGGCTTATAAGAAAAGTGGAGAGAGATGTTTTACCAAGGCCTGTAGTGACAGGACAAGGGGCAATGGTCTTAAACTGAAGTAAGGTAGATCAGTACTTCAAGGGGGCTTATAAGAAAAGTGGAGAGAGATGTTTTACCAAGGCCTGTAGTGACAGGACAAGGGGCAATGGTCTTAAACTGAAGTAAGGTAGAGTTGGATTGGACATAAGGAAGAAATTTTTTATGATGACGGTGGTGAGACTCTGGAACAGGTTGCCCAGAGAAGTTGTGGATGCCCCATTACTGGAGGTGTTCAAGGTCAGGTTGGATGGGGCCTTGAGCAACCTGATCCAAGTGGAAGACGTCCCTGCCCATGGAAGGGGGGTTGGACTAGATGATATTTAAAGGTCCCTTCCAACCCAAAACATTCTATGACTTTTGTTCTTTTGCTTTAAATTAAACTAAATACGAGTGTAACAGATATTGTGAGAGGTTACCTGTACCTGATAGTATTCTCTGGTGTTACTGAAAGGGTTCACCAGTTTCTCATTTTTTTGAACCGAAATGGACTTTATATTTAGTTATACCTTGGATAGACACTTTTCTTCTGTGCAACCTAAAAGAAATGTGACTTTTTCTATTATTTTTTGTATAGTGAACAAATTCCAAAGTAGTTCTGTATATAGGCTTGAATCATAAAAATATAAAATTATTTTCTGAATTGAACTAATATAATAATCTGAGTTAATCTTCAAGATCATTTTACTGAAAAATATCAGAAAGGTGTTCCAGAGCTTTTTCAGTATACATTGTCAGTAGTGCTTTATTGAACATTCATTTTAAGAGGAGAGCATGTATGTGTTTGTGTATATGTGTGCTCAGTAAAAAACACATCAACATTTAAAATAAAACTGAGAGGCTTTAAAAATTGTTCTCATTGAATGTTACTTAAAGGTGATTATTTCCCTGAAATTACCTGCTATAAGGCATTTGACCTAACATGTCTTTGTATATCCCTAATACCTGGAATAATGTTTCTTTTAAGATACTGTATTAAAGAATTTTCACAGATGTTTTCCTTCTAAGTTATCAGCTCCAGCTAGAAAAAAACAAACATATATGTTCTGAAATTCAGATCCCACTGGGTTAAAAGAAATGGTGTCAATTCCATCTGAATAGGACTGGTCTTTCCTTGCTTTAGATTTTTGCAGTATAGTAATCTATGTTTACCGTAATCTCCTTTTAAAGTCAGTAGAAACATAGACATTTTTACAGTGCAGTTCATGTGACCTGTTTTAGATACATGATGTAGTCTGAGGTAAATTGTGCTGCAGAAGTGCTTGTCTTTGTTGACTAAAAAGCAGATTAGACAACTTGCTAAGATTTTAACATATATGTTATCACATTAATCCAGTCCTTCTCTACAGCATCTTTAGAATGTTGCTTATTTTATTTTCAAGGCCCGTGCTTAATATTTAAATGTTTAATGTCAAGTAACTGGTTCAGTATTTCTGTAGGAAAGAAAACCTGTAGAAAAAGAGGCTTGTGATACAGATTCATTAAGACTGTAGGTCAAGATACTGAACTACTGCAGCAAAGGATTTGTACAAATTGAGGGATGTAGTTGGCATAAATTACTGGGATCTTCTGAAGACATCTTTGCAAACAGCTTGTATCCTGAACATTTTTTGCAATGTGTTTTGTCTTACTGTAAATTCTCCAGTTTCATTGCCAGTATTTTCACACTCTGGGCACTAAAAATACTGTCTCCAAAAGTTAGAAACTAGGTGAGTTTTAGATGAGTGTACCAAAGGTACATTTTACCATTCTTTATCATTCTTTTTCTTATTTTTTTAAGCCTCTTTCATAAGAAACTGTTAAACACATTTGCACCATGTGACCTTTTATAGTGTGATTAATACATTTGAATCACCTTCATCTACTGGGGATTTAGGTAAGAAAAGGTTTAAATGTGAACAATGTGCACATTGAAGCTGCAGGGGCGAAGACGGCTAGAAATGCTTGCCTTGAATATAAGAGCAGATGCGAATTGCACTGAGCACTGAAGTGTAACCCCCTCAACTCCTCCTGCCCTTCCTTCTCCCCTCACCTGGAAAATAAAAGCTATGTATGAAAGAAGCTTATGTTATGTGGTTATTTTTGGTAGGGTATTGGGCTTTATGACCTGAGTGGTTACTCCAATTCTACGTTCTTCAGTGTAGGTGCTAGTTTTTTACAGTCCTTGTCATCTGGAGAGATTTGTTGCCTTCTATACCTCATTCTTTTATCAATATGTTTTTGTTCAAGGAATATATTGCCACTTTTCACCTTTTTCCATGATACATATATCTTCATGGACATTTTTTGTCTAACAGCTGGGCAAATCTGGTTGCGCTGCTTGTATGACTAGAGATTTCTACCTTAATCCTGTCTATAAATGTAATTGTTTTCTAATACAATCTTCTTTACAGTGCCTTACCCAGGAGACTTTTTAACAGTTTATGGTGTTATATGGGTTCCCTTTCCCATGCTTTTGCAGAGTTCTGTAAAGTGCTGCTGTGGACTCTTAGGGTGATAACAAATTGCATGAACTGCCATTTGTAATCACGGTAAATGGATTTGAGGTATTTCAGATACAATTCCAAGGAATTAGTTTAAAAACAACTTATAATACTTGAGTTGGTGGCATTTCAAAAGTAATTCCTGTGAAACAGCTTAATGCTTAACTTTTTCCATTTTGACATTTGACAGGAATATAGGTAAACCAGTATATTCTTTGGCACAAATATTACATTGACTTCGTAAGACTGACATCGTATTGAGCATATGTAATACCAAGAACTATTGCTTAATGTTTTCTCAGATAATTTATCTCTATCTAGAGGAAAGGGATGTCCTTCAGAATCCTCAGTTTCACAGAGTAAAAGTAATCTTTTCCTCTTGATATTTTAAGATAAGCACAGATGCAAAATAAAATGAAGCAACTACCTATCTCATTTTTTTAGTTAATTCCCTGAAATTTATAGGGGACTTTTTGTCTCCATCAAAGACCAAATTTGTAGAACTCAAGAAAATATTTCCTATATTACCTTATTAGAGCACATTCCCAATATATTTCACTGCCTTTCCTTTCACTGCTTGTAGTGACTGATGTCCATTTCCTTCCTGAGAGCTTCTTTTAGAATTTAGTGCTCCGTGTTGGCATAGAGTCCCAATATTAGTTTTCTGTATTTTTCAGGTTTGCTTTCTTATTTTTCTTATCTAAGGTCAGGTGAATTGGCCCTACTGTTTGTTTTGCCACTTTCTGAAGTGCTTTTCTGTTACTAGGTCTGACAGGTACAGCTATGTGAATCACAGTTTGCCAGACAAATTAACTTGATATATGTGTAGAGACTTTTTCTCCTAACTGCTAGATCTGCAGAGATTTGAGAATTGGGCTTGGTTGTTTGTCTTCCGCACGCATCAGGTTCTCTGAGCCCAATTATAAACTCTGTGATAAGGCATACTGTAGGCTTGCATGTATGTACCTTATTAGAACTTAGTAAACTGGCAATGCAGAGAGAATATAATATATCTGAAATTAGAGTTTAATTTTTCTTTCTTCATTCTAAGTTATTGTAAAAGTATATTAAAGCAACAGATATGACTATGCACAGAGGGTTAGAACTGAACTGTTGAAAAAAAAATATGCTTTCAGTTTCAGTGCATGTAATTTGAACAAACATTTTAAATTGCCAAAATGCTGGAGAGCCCTGGTAGATATGATGGGTATTGGTCATGACAGGGGTGTCTAAATTTCAGATGCATGTTAATATTACTCGGGTCATGTATGTTTTCTGTGACAAAGGACACCTATGTTTTGGCTGGATAATATACATTTTTCCAGTTGTGGAACAGGAACAGCTCTCTTAAAAGTGGGTGGCAAGAAGCTAGAACTTAAACCAGAGCTAGCTGGTTTTGGTCTTTGTTTGAAAGGGATGGTCACATAAAGCATATGGAATGAAAATTTCAGAGCTCTTCTGTAAAGTCAAAGAGCAGTGTTTCTAAAGTATGCTTTTGATGAATTTCATGTTCTTACTTTGCTTTCTGGTTTATGCTTCTCAGTGTATGTTTCTGTAATGCATATATTTATTCTCAGGATGTATCACTGTAGCTGAACTTAACTGATCAGAATGTAACATTTTTTCCCACATCTCTAAATTTGTTGGGTTTTTTTTTTCCCCTGAAGAGCAGAGATAGTGCCATGAATTTGGTGGTTTTTTGGGTGGTTGTTGTTGTTGTTGTTGTTTTTTTTAATTGGAAGGTAACATGGAAACTTCAGTTGGAAAAAAAAGTATAAATTTAAAGAAATAATAGAGGAAGTAAAATTTTGAATGACATGTTGAAAAGAATTGGAAGTTGGCTATTAACTTTGATTTGCAGACTTTGACAGCATTTCTTTATAAGTCAACAGAGCGCATTTCAAATCAGGTACAACTATGTGACAGGCAACCATCGGAGAAAATTCTGTCCTTAACAAATGAAAGCTTGTAAATTCACACTGTGGCTTGTTTATGTGTTGGTTGTTTTTCCTCTTACCTACGTCCCAGGATTGATTGATGTAAAAACACAGGGATGCACATATGAGAAAACCACATGATACTCTGGATCATCCATTTTAGTTTTGCTTCATTGGAAACAAATGTTTCATATTGGTTAATTTATATCTTGTCTGGAATTTTTAAGAGGAGTAATTTTGTTTATTTAGGAGTAGTTTGATCAGTAAATAAATGTAATATTTTTTCTTCTGTGGGTCTTTCCTCCAAAATTATATAAAAATACTTAACTGCTGTTAACAATATTTAAATATTTCTTTCTAGGACTGTAAGATAAATAGCTTTATTGGTTTATAGAGTGTGAGATATGTCTATGGCTGCAACTAATTTAAAGAAAGCTAAGAGTTGGGTTGAGTGCTTGCTTTCAGGTAGTGAATTCTGTGTCGAGCCTTGTCTCTCTGTCTTTTCCACAGGCACCCAAGTCTGAAACATTACTGCTAGTCAGAAGCTGTACCTGCTGAAAGGGAGAGCGTCTGCTTCTGTCTCTTTGCTTAATGCAGGAACTGCCATAGTGGAGGAATTAAAGCTGTTAACAAACTGTCAAAATGTTAGTTCCCAACATTGGTAGTATTTTAGCTGAGAGGCAGGAAAATCAAGATCTTATAGAATGTATATTGGCAAACTCAGTCAGTTGCTATGCATACTAACACAAATCTTGGCCAGGAGGTTCATCCAGTGTTGCAATGCTTAGCTCTATAAAATACAATAGTGATAACCATAAAAATGTATTTTCTTTCACATTGAAAGTAGCTGTTATTGGGACTATACTCAGGCAGAAAGAATGTTGCTTGATATGTTTAAAATCTACACATATTATCAGTTGGTATTATTCCAGGAAAATGACCATAATGTTTATTTCCTGAGAACAAGGAATTTGGGCAGGTTTAAACACACAAGAGGAGGAATGATTTATTGTCTGTAAACAGTTGAAAAGACTGCTTTTAAATCAATTGCAGATAATGAAAGAGAATTAATGGTGAAAAGAGAAGACATTCTTTCCTTTTTTTTTTTTTTTCCTGAGCTTGGATTTAAGATGACTAATGTTGAAATGACACATTGGAAATTTGCATGAGTGTCTGAGCCAGTGAAGCTAACAAAGGAAGAAGAGCTTCCACATGTGAAATTCATGCAAATGCTATCAAAATATCTACCGAACTCTTGATATTTTTTACTTGTTGAAATTAGGTATACAGCTTTTTTTGAAACCAGCTAGATTTCTAAAGGTAGTTTTGAGATATGACTTAGAACGAGCTTCAGTTTTCTGGTCAATTCAGTGTGCTATAACATTTGAAACTTTTTCATTTATATGTGGGACTTCTACAAATACTGGAAATTAGTATCTTTTGTTGCTACAATTTTTAGAGAGTGATTCTGTCTGTACTGATTAAAGTACACGTATACACAGCATAAGCCTCATTTTATAGTAGATTTTTTCTCTGTTGCCTGACTAGTTTCTTATATATATGAAAAAGCAGATTTATGTAAGATGAATCTCAGTTTTCCATGAAGAATATTGATCTTACACTAACAACATGTTTCTAAACATAAATGCATTTTCTTTGTATGCTTTCAGTAACATTAAAAAAGAGTGGTTTGTGGCATGTTTTTTTGCAGGATAGGCATAATGCATCTGTTATTTTTGCCTTTGATAAAAGACTTACAACCTCAAAGAACTTAAACTCTATTATTTTTTGAAGAGAAAGTAAAAATCTACAAAACAAATTCTTGTGAGCAGCAAATTTGTCTGGTAGATGAATCAGGCAAAAGAAACTAGTCTTTTTGACACTTCAAGTATGAGGTACAGACTCTAATTTTGTGAAGCTCAAAAACAAGTGTCAAGGAGTTTTATGGGCCCCATTACCTTTCAGGTTCATGAAACACTGCCAACAAGCATGTCCCTCTCTCTCTTTTGTAGAATAAATAGCTTAATTAATTTATAGAAGTCTTTCCATTTTGTGTATAAAAGAAGAAAATGAGGATAAATTAATCTGAATAAATTGGGTTTGTATTTTATTCCATTAATCTCGTGGGAATTAGTACCACAATGATGCTAATACCGACATAAAATTTTTGTTTCTTACACTTCCTTGTCAAGAATGACAAGCATAATTGTTTTCTTGGAATGGTGATGCCGTTAGAAGTTACTTTCACAGACCAGTGTAGGCCTTGGAAAGTTTGAACTGGACTTTGTACACATTTTTATTGCTTAGTGGATGTTTTCTGTTGTTGAGCACGGGCTTTTGAATTTTGTCTCATTTGGAGTTTCATTTCCACATAAAATCACAGTTCCCTCTTCCTTCCATACATGCAGTGCAAATCTGGAGATATGAGTGACCGCTTCACCAGGACCAACCCATGCCTGAAAAACAGGTAAGTTCCAGTAAGTCTTAGATGAAAGCCAGGGGGATATTTTTGCTTCCATGGCTGTCTGAGCCAAAGATGAGGAAGAAAAGACGTCTTTGAAGCTGTGGCATGATTTAGTGGCACAAAGACAAACATGTTTGTAAATGGGAGCCATTCTAGAGAAAGTTTGTTTTTCGGAGCACTTCTGTCAAGCTTCCAGCATTATTTTGGCCTTCCTGGATTCAGTTCTTACTGTCTTCTCTTTAAACAGGAGCTTTTTACAGAGTTTATTGTGTTCACACTTGGCACGGGGTGGAGTTGAATGCTGTGTGTGCATTCTGCTGCTCACACTCTAGATCTAGATCCTGGTGAGGAGGAAACAGGAGGAGCATGATCATTGTGAGATTCTGACGATGGTAGGGAAAAGAAATGTCCGTAGTATCGTGCGTTCGTGGCCTGAGAAAAATGACCCAAGTCATTTCAGGCTATTACTGTTTGCCCTCTGCAGCTGTCTTTGGGATGAAAGTAGGAGTATTTGGAGATCAGCTGTACCAAAGCTGCCAAGTCTGTTAGAATTGATATGACTGCTTCCTTTTCCCTATAATGCAGAGGTCATCCAGCAGAGCCACAGGTGCTGTCTCAGACTGGTGGCCTGGTCTGAAGCCCAGTTGACAGGTGGTGTTAGACAGGAGGGTTTTTTACTACTTTATTGAATACCTTCCTTAGAAAAAGGTGATCAGATTCTGGCCAGCAGCTGGGAACACGTCCAGCACTGGTTTGTCAGACTGCTGCATGGTTTAGTACTTTTAACACCTGGTCAGCAGGCATAATCAAAAGAACAGTCTTTCTGAGCTAAATAAATGTGATGTACATTTCTGTACATGCACATTAAAACTCAAGATCGAGGTCTTATAACTGCATTTACAGAAACACAATTACTTTACTAGTTAGAAAATATCATGTCAGAATCTCTAGAGAAAATCATTTGTTTGATCCCTTTTCTAAAGAACAGTACACTTCTAATGGTAGAAAAGCTATCAATGTTTTCTTGCACTTGATTGACATGGGAGCAGAAAGAATAGGGTAAGGCTTAATCTTCAGTGAATCCCAGTGCAGCTTTTGTCCTCGAGTATGTAATTCTTCACTTCGAAAAATTATGGCAAAAAGCATAATAATTGGGGATCTCTTGTTTCATTGATCAAGTTGTTAGAACTTGCAATAAAAGAGGGAGAACGACAGGGACTAAGTGGTTACTTTCTGTTTATACTTTAGGCTCCCCTTTTCAACAGCTTCCTGATACATTTAGGTAGCTACTGTAGTATGTGAGTGACTGGAGAATTTATTTTAAGCTGTAATTGTGTATTATTGACTGCTGATACGTGTGAACAGGCCAACAGTTGATATTTGTAACTCATTTACCCATTGATAATGATTCAAGAATCTTTTGAATCTTAACACATTTTATTTCAATGTTTTGCTGTTAATTTTCTAACAACCTACTAGCAACAGCAATTATTCCCAAAGTTGAAGCCATTTTTCACTAAAAATGATATGATTTTTTAAACAGCTACTTCTCCTGCTTTCCAGATAGTAAAGTTAGGAGTGCAGCTGTTTCCTACTAAATGAAAAGCATTAATCATTTTCTTTTACACAGAAAATCAAATAGCTGTTGCAGTAGTCTCTGCATGTAGAATTTGTTGTTTGGCTGGTTTCACTGTTTTAGAACAAATGATTTGACCATAGTATCAGTTGATACAATATGAGTCTGAGATATTTTGTATTGCAGTCAAGGGTCTAAATAATATCAAAGAATGCCTTGTTTATAATGCTTCAAGAAGTAAATATATTTAGGGTGCACATATCTCATTTAGCTTGCATTTTAAAATCCTACTGATATGTCAAAGTATAAGAAAAAGTGTAACACCAGTGGACGATATTGAAGACTTAAGTAATAGAAAGGGGGCAAACTACAGTTAGATGAAGTACAACATCATGTATTTATTAATTATCAGCATGAATTTCTGCAGTAAAATGAGAGCTCATCTATCATCATCCAGGAAAAGAGATCCTTGGCATGTTGGTTAGTTGCAGGACAGCTATGAATCATTACTGGGATTGTGAAAAGGATGTGTGACCCCAAGGTGAATTAGAAAATAGAGAAGTATTAATGTCGCTATAGACAGCATTGTTGAGACTTCATCAGCAAAGCTATGTATAATTCCCTTTATTCAGAAACTCATACTGACCTAGGTGGAAAAGTGGTTGGATGTTCAGAAGAATGGAATGTCCACTCTAGAGATGAAGTTTAAAAGTGCTTGGATTGTGTAGTCAAACAACAACTGAGAGATATAATAAGGTACATCAGGAGAATAAGCAACAGAAAAGAAAAAAGAAAAAACCAAGGACAATGTTAGCTTAGGATTAAGTGGAAGTGGGATTTAATTGATTTAGAAAAAGGATTTTAATACATAGAGGTCTGTGATAGCAAGGCACTGGATTTGATGACTTGAAGAGATCTCTTCCAGACTTTTGTTCGTCTAATGATATTGCTGTTCTTAATGTTAGGCATCTGTTGAGATGGTACTATCTAGCTGCTAACTTATTTCCGTGTTGCCTTTTTTCTGTGTTGCCTTTTTTTTTCTTTTCCAACAACCAGTCCATTATATCACTCAGCTGCTCACATTTAATTTAAGCTGTTATGTGCCAAAATTGTGCAGCATCTCATCAGAACTATAGCGTTGAAGATTCCCCTAACACTGTGTTTCCCAGACTGTGGGTTGTACCCCTTGTGGACAAGCCAGTGAGGGAGGAGGATTAGGAATAAGTTACTTTTAGAGCATGTATTACTTGTATTTGAGAAGTGAATGTGAACAGGCTGCCATTCCCTTGAAGCAGAAGACAGATGCTGTTATAGGTTCTAAACCACTGCCAGTACTGATTGCCAGTGATTGGTGTAGGTGATCGTATACAGTAGGATAGCCAGTGAGCAACATTTATTAAATGTTCTTATACCTGGGTATTTTTGTTTACTTAGTACAAATTAGAACAATCTGCAGTATCCAAACAAGAATATTTTACAGCCCTTGAGCCCGTGATTCTCAATCACTTCAAGTCACCGTGACTTTGAGCTCCTACCACATTGAGAGCCAGATCATGGAAATGATCCCTATCCAATACATTTTTCTTTTCATTCTTTCTTCTTTTTTTTTTTTTTTCCCTCCCCTCTTCCTCTTTTGGTCAAATTGATTTTCAGATAGATAGCTTTCTTGAATGCTATGGCTGGCATAAGGGTGTATAGGAACATGTGGCTGGGATAAAGGAGAGGTTACCCTTTCTGATAACAGTCTGCACTAAAATCATGGAATTGCCTATGGATTACTGTCTTCGTCTCCTGATATCTCTTACATGTTGATTAGCTCCTTTGGGCTGGTTGATAAGGCTTTCAGTTCAAGTTTCGAGTTACAGCTGGAATCTCTTCATCAATATTGTATGTCCAGTGGAAATGTACTTATCCCTAGGACTTCCCAAAATGAGTCCTGGGGGAAATGCCCGTCTTTTGGGTAATTTTCGTGCTGTTGATAAAACACATTCAAGTACCCAAAGTTGTCTGATATCGTTTATATATCATTTTATGGGTTACAAGTCTATTTAGTTTGGTTCTTTATTTATACTGAAACATAGGAACAAATTTACTTGTTATATCAACAAGTCGTTCAGCCCAATAATCACAGCAGTAGCCATAAATGGATACCTAGGGAAATCTAAGGACAGCACACGGTTATATGACACTTGTCCCTAAAGCTCTCCTGTCCCCCAGCTGTTTTCTGCTCAGGGAGTTCCTGGGATGGTTGGATGAGATTTGGAGGCAGTTAGTAAACCACAGATGATTTCCATTAACTCCATTTAGTATGGGTGTTGAGAAATGAAGTTATTTTTTGCCACTTGTATTTCATGGGGTCACCAGACACCACTGTAACTGGTGTAATCTAGAATAGCCATATTATGCCATAAATTGTATCCAGTTGCAATGGGCAACAAAGCGTAAGAATCGGGAAAACACCTCTTTGCTTAAAGTGATTTAATATTTTTTTTTCAGTATGACTGATACCTGGTCTGTTAATTCATGATTATCATGTAACATTCTTTATCACATACAAAGCTGAAATCTGGAATAGTGAATGAGAACATGTAATACTACATTTGAGAATAGAAGTATGTATGTTATGATGATGAGAATATCAAGCATTCCCCTACCAATAATGTATTCTAAATCTTCTCCCTTTCTTTTGCTAAATTCAGAATAGTATGTTGTGTGTTTATGTGTTTCCTAAAGTATTTCTTATGCATCCGTTGAGATGAAATTCTGTTCTGGTTTTTTTGTTTGTTTGTTTTTTCCCCTCAGTTCAGAAACACCTTCAGGGGAAACAGATTTTTTTTTTTTTTAGGGTCATAGGAAAATGTTCAGTTCTGTAAGAATTTGTTACAGCATTCATTTTTTAGGAATAATAGTTTTAAAGATAAACAACACAAAGTAGTTTTTAGCTAGGATTTTAAACAATAATTAGGTCCTATTGAAAGTCAGCAGGAGCGGAATGGTGACTTCACTAGGACTCTCTAAAATTGGGATTATGCAAAACTGCTGCAAATCACTTTTCAACTCAAAGATGTTGAAGTGAATCCCTAAATCCCTACCTTCCTTCTGGTATTACAATGAATAACGAACAATCCATATTTCACTTGCCTAGTTGATGAAAGCAATGGATTTCAGAAGTCTCACTGGGCATATCTTTCCTTGCTGAAATGAGGACTGAGATTGACTTTAGTATTTTGACTCTTTAATCAACATGACTTTTATAAACTGCAGTTTATTTCCTTTTAACAGACAATCCTGTAAGATCTTGTGTTTTTAATGCCATCATATCTTCCCAACTATTTTAAAACTATTTAAATAATTTTTAAATTAAATTTCTGCCTGAAACTCTAAACTAAAGGAGCACTTTCGATTATGACTAAATTCTTTCACTGAGTAAGCAGATTTGAGTCAATCTAGAGGTGACAATTCTGAGCTAACATCTGCCGAGCACTGGCAATAACATAATATTTATGCAAAAGCTTATTACATTGACCTCATAGTCAATGGGTTTAAGAGAAACATACTTGGTGAAAAATCACATCAGAAACGTTCTTTCTGATTGGCTTAACAATACTGTTACTATTAACTTTATAGCGTGCTACCTAAGGAATAATTAAACCAGATGGCGTGTTAAACCCAACTGAAAGAATAAAGACATTTTTACTTTTAAGTTGATCAAAATTAGGTAAAACAACATATGTTCATGTGCATTACGATTCCTTTAACTACATATTAACTGCTTTCCATAATAATCTTCCTGGTGATCTGAGAGCTCTGCCTCTTGAAAAAACAAAAAAACAATCCCACTTCAAATTCTTCCTTTCTGACTCTTCGGTCACTTATACCCCTCTGTTGCTTTGTTTTTGATGTAATTTAAATAAACGGGTTTCTCACTGCAGCATTCTCAAATTATGTGAAATTGAAATGCAGGCTATTTTGGGCCACATCCAAATTGTACAAATTGGGGCAGGTACATCCAAAAAAGGAATTGCAGATTGCCTCTAAAGAAGCACAGCTTGCACAAATGAGCAAATTACATTTTATGCAACAGATGTTGAGGAGGGAATTACAAATACGCTAGTTCCTGTTATATTAGTCCTGACTTGCCACCATTTCTCTTTAGCAATGCCATGCAGGGCTAATAATACAGAATAACACACCACACCACATACATTATAACTACAGTCTCCCTGCTGCACATGAACCAGAGCTGCGTTACATTATTTCCCACAGCATAAAGCACTATTATAATTACCCTTGTCGTACCAAAAACTCTTTTCAAACACTGACAGTATTTCCCTCCTGAAAATTGTCTGGTGAATGGAATGCAGCTCATGGAAATACGTAGTCCCGTTGCCTGAACTGATATAAAATTAAATGAGAGTGGAAACACACAAATGAGATTTATGATCATAAAGCATTATGGAATAATGTTTTATCTTCACATCTGCTCCTTTTCCAGGTGCTGTTAAAAGCACTGCAAAAGATTCATAAAATGAAGCTAACTGTATCTGGATTTTGTGGGGGATTCTGAATAATGGGCTATCATTAGCTTGATCATTTTATATGCTTCTGTCTTCCTAGTGTAAACTACTCCTTAGTCACAACTACCTGTTCAATCAACTAGCAGAATGTAGAGTTAACAGTGGGTATCTCTTGTTGTGAGAGATTTTTTGCTGGGAGAGCTTCAGATGGTTCAAGTGGGAAAGAAAAATTATCTTTGTCTATCATCCGTAATTGTCTGTTATTTTCCTCAGCCCTAAATTTCTTCTAGTTATAATGAAGTCCATAGCAGAAGTATGAATTGTCAACCAGTCTAATAATGTTAATATTATAAAGTACAGAGAATAACTTAAACAGAAAAGACCCTTGAATCCCTTGTTTGTGTCTAAATCTAGAAACAATGTGATAAAAGATAAATCAATAAACTTCACAGGTTTAGCAATTTCCTATGACTATGCCAAGCAGGACATGTATATCAGCGTTTATATCAAGGCATTTATATCAGCAAAGTTTGCACATAAATAACGTATTGCCCAAAAAGTAAGTGTGTTGGTATTGGTACATGGCAAAGAACTTTATTTTATTGGATGTAATGCTTGTTTTAAGTGGAGGATTAATAGTATCAAGTAAAGCTAAGCCTGATGCAATTAACATTTCAATTTGATACCATATAGGATGTTGCCACCTTACTTTTTATTTTGCTTTGAACACTTCTGTTATGAGTTCTGTACCTTAACTGGGCTTCAATCATATATGATGCAAGTTTCTGTTACAGCATCATAGAATCATGGAATGGTTGATGTTGGAAGGGATCTCTGGAGGTCATCTGGTCCAACACCCCTCTTCAAGCAGTGTCACCTAGAGCTGTTTGCCCATGACTATGTCCAGATGGCTTTTGAATATCTGCAAGGAGGGAGACTCCACAACCTCCCTGGGCAACCTATGCCAGTGCTCAGTCACCTTCACAGTGAAAGTGTTTCCTGATGTTCAGGCAGAGCCTCCTGTATTTCAGTTTGCCCTGTCCTGTCACTGGGCACCACTGAAAAAGAGCCTGGCTCTATCTTCTTTGCACCCTTCCTTCAGGTATTCATATATATTGATCAGATCCCCTGAGCCTTTTCCAGGCTGAACAGTCCCAGCTCTCTCAGCCTTTCCTCATAGGAGAGATGCTTCAGTCCCTTCATCATCTTTGTGGCCCTTTGTTGGACTCTCTCCAGTATGTCCATGCCTTATACTGAGGAGCCCAGAACTGGTCACAGTACTCCAGGTGTGTCCTCACCAGTGCTGAGTAGAGGGAAAGGACCATGTCACTTGACCTGCTGGCAACACTCCTTCTAAGGCAGCCCAGGATACCATTAGCCCTCTTGGCTGCAAGGGCACGTTGCTGGCTCATGGTCAGATTGTTGTCTTCCAGGACCTCCAGCTGGGTGGCCCCCAGGATGTACTAGTGGATGGGGTTGTTCCTCCCCAGATGCGGGACTTTGCACTTCCTTTTGTTGAGCTTCCTGTCAGGCCATTTCTACAGGCTGTTGAAATCCCTCTGGGTGGCATCATTACCCTCTTGTGTATTAGCCACTCCTCCCAGTTTTGTGTCATCTGCAAACTTTCTGAGGGTACGCTGCCCAATCATCCAGATCGTTACCGAACGTATTAAACAGGACTGGACTCACTGTTGACCGCTGGGGTACACTGCTGGTTACTGGCTCCCAACTAGGCTTCATGCCACTGATCATGACCCTCTGGGCCTGGCTGTTCAGCTGCTTTTCAGTCTACCTCACTGTCCGTTCATCCAGCCTAAACTTCAGGAGCTTGTCTATGACAATCTTAAGGGCGACACTGTTAAAAGCCTTACTGAAGTTAAAGTAGACAATATCCATTGCTCTCCCCTTGTCTACCAAACCAGTCTTTGTTGGTTAGAAAAGAGACCTGCTCTTTTCCTCGAGCATAGATTAATGTAGCTTAGAACAGTTGTGTAAGACTTGGAAGTGAAACTTGCTGGAGAAGGATACAGTGTGGGCTATAAAAGGAAAGTAGACAATGCCAAATTCTGACTGCCTAGAAATCACTACAAAATAACATCAAGAAGAAATGTTCTGTTACTGTAATTTGAAGAAATTTATATTTTTAGCCTACATAGAGATTCATAGGACTTGTAAAGGACTATATGGAAAATCTTTGCCCAAGTCCCCATTAAATTTGACAATGATGGCTGCTTTGAAAAAGCTGAAGATAACGTGTTGTAGAGACCTATGAAAGCAGTTCTTAGGGAGTCTTCTACTTAAATGCTCTCCTTTGCAGCTGGTGTCCTAAAGCACAAGTCTTTTCTTTTTCTACTACAGATATTTCTAGGCGTGTGTCAGAATCATTTACCTGTAGTGAGTTTTTGAAGCCAGTTGTGGCAAAAGTTGTGAAAGAGCTACACAGAATAAAAAATGATTGCACAAAAAATAAGATTACACCAAAGTACAAAGTTTGCATTTCTAACTATGTGCTTGAAATCAATCACCACATTTTGTCGAGGTGCCCTATAAATGTTAATAAAGATAAAACTAATTAAAGCCTTCAGAAATTATGCTAAAACAGTATTCAAATGCTTTCATAATTCCATGTAACCCTTCTAGAATTCTACATTAATATGGTTGTGTATTAAATTCAGCAAAACCTTTTCGGAAAAGTTTGACCTTGTACTAGTCAGCAAGAAATCTTGCCCCTTTCTATCTTTAGTTATTAGCAAAAAAATGTGGGTCTTATTGCTAAAATGTGTTTCTGCTGTGATCAAGGAAAGCACTCAACAGTCTGAAAGGAACAGGGTGTATTCTGAATTTTTTTCACACTTGCACACTGAAACAGATACTTTTTTTTCAAGCTAATTTTTCTCCCTTGCCTTAACCTTTTAGTTTCTTTTATCTTTTATTTTAGTCTTTCTACTTGATTTTCCATGTAAATGATTTGGGATAAAATACTTATATGAAAGATACAACACAACATTTTGTATAGCATTAAACACTGCATAATTCTGCTCTTTATACTGTCTCAAGGTAATTCAAATGTAAACCAATAAAGTCAGTGCAAGGTAGTTGTTTACAAACAAGTCAATGCTGATTGCAAGTAGACCCAGCCTGATTTATAAAAAACAAGGTTGTTTTTGAAGGATCATATGACAGACATGTAAGCAAGAGGGAAACGAGTAGTGCACAGTAGCAGACTGAATCTCATGGCATATCAGCAAATTGCATAGGCAGCCGAATTAAGAAGTTACATCTATGCTAAGCCTGCTTTCTCACTGAAGGGGTCGTTACATGGCTAGTTGTGTTTCATTAAATAGCGTGGTAAAACACTGCTGATGTTACAAAAACCAAACAAGCAAATCCACAAATCTTAAAACAACTGCAACCGTTAGTATAAATATGTCTTCTCTTTGGAATTTGGGACTAGACCAAAGTAATATTTTTCTGTTTGGATGTCTAATTTTCTTCTCAAACTCCATTTTTGAAAACTGAAATAGTAAGTGGATAATTGTTTGCTGCAGTGTGTTTCCCAGCAACTAGTACTGTCAACAGTAGACAGAAGTTTCCCACCTTGCAGAACAATGAGATAAAGAGAAGAATAAATGCAGTGAAACCATAGGGCTAGCATCAGAGGAAGAGAAGGAATTAGTACAACCTACTAGAGAGATATTTCATTCTTCAGTTCCAGGTATTATGTCTTACATGCAAGATAAGGTAGAGGTGGCAAATCGAATGCTAAATGTGTGTGTTGATGCTCTGGGTTAGAAGGGTTGGGGACAGCAAATCCTTGAATGACAAGCATTCTCCCTGACTTCCTGACATAGAAGTAGTTCAATGAAAACTCCACATACAAGTCTTCCAGAAAAGAACTCACTAAAAATAAAAATTTAAAAAAAAAAAAAAAAAACAGAAAAATCCTACTATAGTTATCTCTAAATTCCCCAGATTTGTCTGAAACGCCATCAATCAATTCATTCTATTCCTTCAAAGGTGCTGGAAATACTTAAGTGGTATAGAATGCCATAGAGTATCCAAACCTAGAAGATAATGTTCTCATTTGATCTAACACTTGAAAATTGAACTCAGAGGTAACAACAGAAGAAATGCCCCTGACGGAGACCAAGGGTCCAACTAGTCTAGTGTTGTGTCTCTGACAATGGCAGGAGAACACAGAAGCCTGGCCATTTTCTGCAGTCTGGAGTCAGTTAGCATGATTTATTTATCCTGAGCATCTCTGTTCACAGTAGATAACCCAAAGCAGAAACTTTTCGTATATATTTGGGTTTTCTGACTTGCATGCTATCTGAAGAGCACACTGTGATATTACCCCATTTCTGTTAGGACAAGCACACAGCCTAAATATAACAAAGAACTTATTTTGAGTTAAAATGTGGTTTGAACATGTGTCTCCAAGACATTTGCATAATAGTGCAACTAGAAGAAGACCTGTTCTTGTTTTCCATGAATATTCACTGGTTTGTTTTGTTCAATTTCTTAAGGTCTGATAGTTCTACCATTGACACAAAGGTAGCTCTTTCTTTAGCTCTTTGTTGACTAGAGATGGGGATAGGTGTATTATTGAGACATATACCTTACCAGCAAATTGTATTCTCTTAAAAGAGCTTAGACAGGATGCCTGAGCTTCTTGTGTTTAGGTCTTCTATTGTACTGAATTTTAAATATTGGTCAGAATTTAGAAAGTGGTCGAAACTTAGGTCAATGGTGTTTAAATGTAAGAACATTAACTGTTTATTTTTTATTTGGCACAGTATTCTAAAGCTAAGCAGGGCAGCTCTGAAGTCCCTTTGATTTAAAGAGACTATAAATAACTAGATTTTATTAACTTTTTGAAAGCAACCCACATTCCCACCCCCAACCTTGTTTCTGCAGTTTCTGGTAGTATCTGCAAAATCTGTTCCTATGAAAAATTGAACCACTTCAAAGACAATTTAAAAGTGCTTAGTCTTCATGCTTTGTACTTCGGTATGGAAATACTGATACATACTGCCAGAAACACTGCTATAGCCAGCTTTGTATTATAATAAAGAAGCTTTCTACTCAGGAAAGACCACTGACTTTTTTTTGACTTTTAATGCAAGGTTTTGCTTTGTAATAGCAATTGGCGTAATAACTGTAAGAGAGTTCTGTGTCAAGGTTCAGCATAGGACCTATCCTCCTGTTAGTTAAACTCTGATAGAGAGGGGTAGGATGAACCTCCCTGTGAATTTTACCTTTGCAGGTGAAAGAAGATGTTACATATAGCCCGTTTGCATTATTGTCAAATTGCCATAAGCCATTGAGGACAATAGAAAAAAGATTAAAGGAGCAAGTTAAAATCTTGGAAGTTCCTGTCTCTACTTTGGTGTAACAAACAGGACTTTAACCAGGTGCCCTAAATAAATGACTATAGGTTATTTTAAATTTGAAAAGTCACACTGAACCAAAAGAGACAGGGTAATTTTACATTCAACCTGGAGTGTTATTTACTTTCTGAACTGGTACTTAAAATACTGATGTATGATGTCAAAAGGTAAATTATTTTGAGCTAGATTTAATTTGAATTTCATTGCATTTTTGTTTGAAAGACAGGATTTGTCATTCATTTCCTTCCCTTTACTTTGAGGATCTCTCACTTTTAATAATTCTGTTGTCTAATGCCCTAATCTGTTTATTACTTAACTTGAACAATGCTGCTTCTATTCAAAATAAACAGATTTAGTGTGTCTGTGAAATAGACTTATGTGTAGTAGGATGCTTTAACATCTAGAAAAGCTCGAAGGTTTGTGAATGCTTAAGAAATGATAATGCCAGTGGATTTAGCATTTGTATATCTGCAGGCTCATGCTTATTCAGTTGTACCAAGGCAGCTTAAGCTAATATCTAATCTTCTTATGGAATAGTTCTCCCTATAACAACAGGATTGTGCATAACAAGCTTGAACAACCGTTTGCCTCCAACTGTTGTGTGAAAAGGAGGGAAGGAGGAGTTGCTTAACTTTTTATTCTTTACAAAATGTCTAATTACCTTATCCTTATAGGACAACCCAAGAGCCATGTACTCAACTCATAGGAACCAAGAAGTCATGAATAAATTATTCAGAATTGTCCACCTTGATGCTCTGCTTTATGCCACTATTCCATCAAAAGGAGAAGCAGGCAAAAGGCATAGAAAAATTATTTTGGTACTGTATTGAGCTTAGGTATCTATGACAATGGAAAAAAATTGGATGAAATTCAGTTCTCTGTGTATTAGAAGTTGAAAATTTTTAGCAATGTTTTCCTGAAAAATAGCATTCATTACATGCTCATTTTCTGTTTCTGACAAAAAATACGCTATTTTTAACTGCTTATGCAGCTTGGAGTAGAAATCTAAATGGCGTTATCTTAATTCAAACTCACACATTTTAGAAAAAAATTAGGTGACTTAGTTGTAGGTGAAGATTACTGTAAGTTCATTGCTCATTTTGCTCAGCGCTTCAAGTTGTACTCCACTGGCAAAATTCCCTTAGGCTTCAAGGAAAAGTGTAGATCCTCAGTAGTGGAAATGATAAGCCAAAGGAGTTAATAACTAAAGGAGTAGCATGCATTGCAAAAATCAAGGAAAAGATTCAAGGGGTGGTGTAGGGAGGAAATAGTGTGGGGAGTTGGGTAGCTTTTGCTTTTTTGTAGTATAAAAGACTAAATAAATCTCTCTCTTGTGCATTTCATTGATCCCATCGATGAGCTGAAATAACACAATAGCCAAGATGAATCTACCTCCTGATCTACCTCCAGATATTGTCTTCTCTTTAACAAGCAGTGCAGCTAAAAGTGTCCAAGGCGAAAACCAATAAGATAAGCTTTCCTACACAGCTCCTGAACTGGTTCATATCATCTATCAGAGTAAAATGACTTAATCTTGTCCCCCTTGTTGCTCCATTTACAGAAACCATGTTCTTTTTCCTGTCACTATTTTCTAAACCCCTACTCATTTTTGAGTGTGCTGAAAGAATATGAAGTAACTTTACTGTAGGATGTTAAGTTATAAAACCATTATCATTTAAATTGTGAAACAAAGAGGGCATAGTATGCATTTTCAGGGTTTTTTAAGCTATACTACTATGATGGGAAGTCATATACTTGTAATAAAACTGATTATTTCTTTTATTAATCAGAAATGTATAATACAAGATATATTACGTGTTTTCTACTGTTAGATAAGAAAGGGAAAGAAAGATCATGCTATTTATTAAATAGGTTATATGCTTTTTCCTTATCCAAGATTGTGAAAAATGAAATTGAAGATTTTGTTTATCTATTTGTGCTAGAGATCCAAGAAATCTGATTTCCCATTTGCTATAAAAAGCCAAACTGAATTTAAAACTAAACGCTTTTTTCTTTTTTTTAAGGACAAGAGGAAAAGTATTTTGATGTGGTGCCTTGAAATGTACAATGCAGAAACTTCTGAGTTTAGGATAACCTCTAAGGGAAATACTGACACTACAAATAATTTATTTTGTTGCTTAAAAAGGAAGTGTTGCATATCTGTCCTCACGTTATTCATCATTTTTCTTCAACTTAAGATTTTGTCCTCTACCTAATGCACTTTAACATAGCAAAACTACAAAGAAGTAACAAAATTCAGACAAGAAGCTTCTTGAAAGTAGATATTTAACATAAGTTTAGTGTTCTTTTCATCTTACTGGAAACTAACCAGACTTTATTTTGCCTGTAGAGTCACCTTAATTTAGATACAACAGAATCACAATATGCAAAAAGTGCACATCATCTCCTTCACAATTATTGCTTCATACAGACAACTTGCTTTTAGTAAAATATGGCTTGATTTTCTTTTGAAAATGAATTTTGATGTGCCAAGGTCACTCAGACTTGTTTTGTTTTGTTTATAACACAATGGGGCATAAGGCGTTTCTGTAACAAGTTTAAAAGGCTGCAGGTTTATGAATAAGCTTTGGAATCATAGAATGAGTATGTTTTAGAGTGGCTGTGTATAGAAAAGCAATTTGTAGCTTGTTTGACCTCTCATTTATGTAGTATTGCTGTATCTATCTCTTTTTCTCCCTTGTCTTCAGCTTTTGTTCCTTTATTTCAAACACTCGTAATTATATTTTTATTCTCATCACCACATTAAAGGGAAGAGATAATAACAGATCCATTAGACTTCATTAAACTGATGATTAAAGCCAGAAATTCTAAAGGAGTATTTACAAGATGAAGAAGTTTTATTTAAAAGTATGGCTTCTTGGATCTGTCATATCCTAATACATCTTTAGAGCTGTAACTAAAAAATAGCAGCAAATGGTGCTAATCTGTTAAATATGAAAGAAAAATATGACGGAGGGATTAAAATTGTAGTCAGGCTCACTCTATTTCTCATTTTAAAAAATCCTAAATTGCTCCAGGCTGTTCATTGTTATTAGCAGTTGGTTTCTTTTTATTTATTTGAATTTACAGTTTGTAACTCAGATGTCTGTTTCAAATTGCATTCAATGGGATGAATTACAAATATAATTATCAATATTTTTTTTCTTGAGCTTCTAAAATATGAATAATCTAATCTTTAAATGTTTTGGTTCCTATTTCCTGTTAGATAAATGAGAATTTAGCCTCCGAATAGGACAATAGTTGCATGTATGTTTTTGTGGATCTGGATTCGTCATGTATTACAGTTAAGTAGAGAGGAAGGGTGGGCAGCGTATTGACCAAAGATGGATGGACTTATGCTGTGGAGAGTTTACATGGTGGAAAGCACAACAGTGGTATAAAGATAACAATTTTTGTATAGAAGACGTGTTGTAGCTTCCTCTTTCCTTGCTAATAATTCAAAAATTAACAAATGTTTTAAAAAAATGAAAAAAACAAACTCAAAATTGGTAAAATGATCTTTTCCTTAGATAGCACATGGTGAATCCATTCAGCTTACTGCAACAAGCAATCGAGGTTGAAAGCTGGATAAAATTGAAAGTATGATTATTTCTTTATATGCAAAATGTAAACATAGTTAATTCTAGGCAAAATAAAAATAAAATTATGCTTATAAAACCTCATGATTTACAAGACAAGCCTATCCATAGCTTATGATGGCTATGGAGAGGCCTCCACATAGACGTTATATTCTGTACGTGTTAGAAGCAGAATTTCCTCTTAGAGGAAGGTGAACCTGACCGTTGTCAGCAGCATGGTGCTAGACTAGATGAATCGCCAGCCTTATCTTCTGTAGTAACTTGCTTCTTGTATTGCAAATAAGTGAGTGATGTTTCCAGTTTTCATGAGATGTTTTATAGGATTATTGGGAGATAATAGGATGACTTAGTGAGAAATCTTTAGAGGTGATAGAGGTCAGTTGGCTTAAATTTTCTCTCATCTCTCGGTGCTAACTGAATATATGGGATGTACATCTGAAGGTGTAACAGTAAGTGTCAGAAGAAAGAAGCAGGTGTCAGATTATTGTTGAATTTCTACACTGAAGTTCTATAAAGTTTAGTTCTTGGAACCTTTTGAAGCTTTCCAGGGTTTGATTCAAATTAGCGCAGTTGCAAATTCTATCTGCGCTTTTATGTTGCTCTCTGTTATTTTGCCAGAGATCTGGTTTCCTTTTTTTTTCCCTTTCTTTTTTTTTTTTTTTTTTTAATATGAGGCATGAGTCCAAAGATCATTTAAGGGATGATATATATATTTTAGTGTTTTGTAGACCTCCACATTTCCTAGCTTTTTTTTCCCCACAAGTTCCATCATGCTGACCTATTGTTCCTATTCACTTTAACTGTATGTATGCTGCACTTCTTAGCAGTGCACCAGAGGTATAATAGTTAGGTTTTTCTTCTCATCTTTGCAAGGCACAGCTGAAAAATTGGACCCAACAGTATGCTATCTCAAAAGCTTATATAATCTCACCTCATTGTTAGTGTAATATAAAGAGTCTTCTAGTATAATTTTGCATTTCAGCAAGGTTAATTCTAGTCTTTCATTAAACTGCCTTTGTGATCTAAGCTTGTAATGGAGATTTAGAAATATTTCATCACTTGCATATTTTCAGGGCCATAGCTATTAGGCCAGAAGTGTTAGTTTCTTACATAGGCATGAAGAACTCTTTCAGCAATTATGATAATTGAAATAGAGTTTTGAATTTTAAAATTCGAACTACATAATGTTTGCATTATATGTTTAGAAATGAGAAATTTTTCCCCCTCTTTTGCTCTCTAGAAAAGGTTGCTTAAAGAAACTTTCTTAATATGAAAGTACGCCTGACTAGTCTTAATGCTACCAAGAGTTAGGAAATACCCTCAGGACGTCCAAATGGAGAAGGAGCAAAAAGATTGGAGGTATTTAGAATAGCAAAGAGAAGGCATGAGAGGATATAGCATTTGTGACTAGAATAGAGAAGTGATGATGCCATTTGGAATCGGAACGTCGAGGCCAATATGTAAAGTGAACTTGTTGTGCAACTGGTTTATTTCATTGAAGAGGCATCATAATACAGAGTGGAACAAGTGCTCAAAGCAGAATCTGTAGCCATGATGGCCTTCTGCTGCACTTTTGTGAGGCTTATCTTTTTTTTTTTTTCCCCCTCTTTCCTGGGCAGATGGACCCTTGTTTTCCTGTTTGGCATCAGATTCTCTTGGGAGGGGAGGAAGGAATATGGAAGATGTTTCCGCATGGAGTGCAAAGTTGCAGATCTGGGCAGGTGGGAAGATAAGCTTGAGAGAGCAATACACATTCCCACTTTTCCTAAGGCACTCATTGTGTATGCTGCAATTAGTAATATAAGCTGGTGCTGCTACTCATTAATGTCTCAGGTCCTGGGTTTTGTACTGTGAAAGCTCTGTAACAAATCCTCAGCAAAGAGGACTCCTCATGAGGAAGGGATGTGACAAACCCAAACACTGGTTTGTTTATGCTGTGGCCCAAATTGGCACTAGCCTCATACTCTTGTTAAAAATGATGTCTTTTCTGGACAGACATGCCGTTAGATGTAATTTCTTTCCAATGTGCACTAAAAACGTACAGAAAATGGATGCAGAAAATAGAAAAAAGACCAAGAATTTGTGCAGAGATGGATGTTGTTCTTTTCACATTACATCAAATTCACACTTAATAGCTCAAAGGGATGCTCTAGTCTTGGTGACTGACAGAAATCCAGTGACTGTGGCTAAAATGAGTTCTTAGGTTCAGTCCAATTTCACTTAAGAAAACCAATATCTTCTTCTCTGATGAAGTGCTGAGGGTTTTAATGAGCTCAGACATAGGGATGAGTTAATGAACATTCCTTTCAAATAGCATCTAATGATTGTGATAAAAATATTTTGAATAGAATAGAATAGCATATTTCAGTTGGAAGGGACCTACAATGATCACCCAGTCCAACTGCCTGACCAATTCAGGGGTGACAAAGTTAAAGCATATTATGAAGGGCATTGTCCAAATACCTCTTAAACACTGACAGGCATGGGGCATTAACCACCCCTCTAGGAAGCCTGTTCCAGTGTCTGACCACTCTCTGGTAAAGAAATACTCCCTAAGCATTTTGTTGCTCAATGCATGCAGTTTAAATACAAGTCTATTTAATGAATGGTCTCTGCTCCCTAAATGGTCAATGGAGAGATTCCAGGTAACTTCAAGGCCGTTTAACTTACTCTAGACACTATAGTACATTTCCAAGAGGAGAATTCAGGGTATTTTGTGTTAAAACATGCAAAATTAACACTAGTTCAAGAATTCTAGAAAACCTTAAATTGTAGGATTTCTTTCCAAATGTTTAAAAACAGTGGAAGAGTAACATTTCATACTCCTGTTACTAGACTGCCCTCATCAGACTGTGCTCCATTTCTTCATTTATGGAAAGATTCACAGATCTGCATCCCTTGGAGCCTTCAAGTATCTGGCTGTGTTCTGTCAATTAGAGCGTCTCATGTTGTCTTTGGTATAACAAGAGATAAAATCACATTTCGTGATGCTTTCTCCTAACATTAGTTTTAGCTTTGTAAAGATGATGTGAGTCTATTATATGTGCAATTTGGGTAGGGTTTTGCTGAATTACACTCGCTGCTTATACAGCAAAATAGCACATTAATAGTCAGCATACATTATGTTCACAGGCTAATCTATTCATAGGATTTGAGCTAAAGATCGCTTAGCTCCTCGGTCAGGCTTTAATTACTTCAAAGGCTTACAAGAGATCTATGAATCTAATAATTCGGGGGGGTTGAAACTGGATTATTCAAGGATTATTGGTTGTCTGTGGTTACTTGTAATTAGCCACCTGATTTTGGCTTTTTCTGTCTCTAGGGGAGGGAACATAGCTGTATGATTGAGACTCAAGAGTCCTGTTAGCTTAGCTCTGTGATTTGTGTGCTGAGTATACCTGACCTTTTTGTGCCTAAGTTTCTCATTTGATAGCGACGGAGATCACAATACTAAACCTTCTTTGTAAAACATTTTGTGAGTATTGATAAAAGCACTGCATAGAACTAAGTACTTTTCTTACCATATCCAGTTAGCAGAAACAGATCAGGTGGGAAAAACAGTGAAATAGAGAAAATAAATACCATGATAAACTTGTTACATATAAATTACTCTTGCAATATGACTTGATAAGAAAGTCATGTAGATGTTAATGAGGTCAATCTCAACTAAGTGGAGAGTTAGTGTCAAAAATCTTTGTAGCTGCTGATCTGAGCTTATTTATGCATCCATCACTGTACTATATGAGAAATATTGTGTATTAAATCAGTATTAGTCACACATGTTAGAAGAACCCAGCATGTATAAGCCAGCACTGGTGCTCTTGCATAGCATATATTTATAACTTCACCAAACTATCAGCCCACTGCTGTAGTGCATGGACTTCATGGAAGAAGCTACATAGTTCAGTGATTCTTTCTAAGAACATTTTAGGTAGGAGTACCTCAGCTCATGGGAGACAGTAATCAGGCAAGGAAATGGGGAAGCGGATCCCACCTGAACTGATTGATGTACAGCAGAATTCTCCTTAACCATAAGCCTGTCTGTTCACTGATGGAGAGTACATATTATTTGGTGCAGAGCTGTCTTTTATCAAACACATTGCCACTTTTTGTCTGCGTAAGCTATAAAAACACATGAAGCTACCTGAGATCTTCTGGGGAATAGAGGAATATATAAGCTTGGCTGTCTGCTAGAAACTATTTAATTCTGTGTTTAGAATTTTTGCAAGGACAAAGGACAGACAATAGTCAATTAAACAGATACAGCACTCCAAGCCAAGGAGCCCATTACTTCTCCTTTTTCAGTGATTCAGGTTACCAGCTCGCCAAACTATGGAGTCATATCCTTTTCGTAAACAATTTCATTTTTTTCCCAACATTTTTAAATTAATCCTTTTTTCTTCTTTCTTATGGCGTTAATCCTCTTTGGCTAGCTTAGCCTTTTCTTTCTCAACGTCTAAGTAGAATTTAATAAAACCAATAGATTACACAATGATAACATACAGCTTGTTATTTATGATGTTTTCAGTATGGTTCTTAAGCATATAATACATATATTTATTCTCCAAGGAGCTCTCCTGGTTTAGTAATATCATTCATTACAGATACTGGCTTTTCATTTTATAGAGAAAAAGCTTAAAGTTGGTAGTCGCAGCAGAAAGGAAAAAAAAAAAAAGCTGTAGAAACAGAATCGGAGAATCATAGAATATCTCAAGTTGGAAGGGACCCATAAGGATCATCGAGTACAACTCCCTGTCCCTCGCAGGACTACCTAAAAGTAAACCATATGACTAAGAGCATCGTCCAGACGCTCCTTGAACTCTGACAGGCTTGGTACCGTGACCACTTTCCTGGGGAGCCTGTTCCAGTGACCGACCACCCTCTCAGTGAAGAACCTTTTCCTAATGTCCAATCTGAACTTCCCCTGATGCAGCTTCATTCCATTTCCTCGTGTCCTATCGCTGGTCCCCAGAGAGAGGAGATCAGCACCTTCCCCTCCGCTGCCCCCCTTGAGGAAGTTGTAGACTGCCATGAGGTCACCCCTCAGCCTTCTCTTCTCCAAGCTGAACAAACCAAGTGACCTCAGCTGCTCCTCATAAGTCTTGCCCTGGAGACCTTTCAACATCTTGGTTACCCTCCTCTGGACACACTCTAATAGTCTGATGTCCTTCTTACATTGAGGCATCCGAAACTGCACACAGTACTCGAGGTGGGGCCGCACCAGTGCAGTGTAGAGTGGGACAATCGTCTCCCTCGACCGGCTAGCTGTGCTGTGCTTGATGCATCCCAGGACACAGCTGGCCCTTTTGGCTTCCAGGGCACCCTGTTGATTCATATTGAATTTGCCATCAACCCAAACCCCCAGATCTCTTTCTGCGGGGCTACTCTCCAGCCTCCCATCCTCCAATTTGTACGTACAACCAGGATTACTCTGTCCCAGGTGGAGAATCTGGCACTTGCTCTTGTTAATTTTCATACAATTATGTAAAATTGATGGAGCCTCAAAAAGATTAGACTTCCAAAGGTTAACTGGGAATTGCTATTGCCTAGGACAAGACTTCACTCTGGATAGTCTACAAATATTCTGTAAGTGATGAGGTAACAATCTCTCTTGGATCACTAGCCACCATGTGTTTTCAACAGGCAAAATGAATACTACATGAGAGAAACACTTTCTGTTTTAAACACTCTAGAATAAGCTAGTCAGTTGCCTTTGTGTTATGCCACCACATACAGCCTAACCTTTAATTCTCTTTGTAATGAAAGAAAAATAATGTTTGTCTATTTTGTGTTGCTAAAATGACAAATGTCACTTTAAGGTAAAGATTTAAAAGTGTGCCTTGTGCAAATCTGTTGTGGGCTTGGAACAGTCATGAGATAGGAACTTGATTTCATTTTAAGTACTGAACAAGTTGTTAGTAAAGACATTTCCTTCCAGAGAATTTATAATTCAGCCGTAAGACTACAGATAAGAAAATAAATTCTGAGAGGACCAGGGGGAACATTAGTTAGCATGAAGAATGACAGTCACAGCATGCTATACACATTGCTAAAGTGGAATATTTTCTTTATGCAGACTTTTAATGTAGGGAAGGGGAATGACAGTGTAGGGGCTTTTCCCATTTATGTCAGGGTATAATATAAGGATTTGATACTGATTTACGAGTTCTACAAAGCTTGAAACTTCCTAGAAACTGCTCCTCCGAGGCAATGCAGTTAGCAGCTCTCTAAATGGAACTAGTAGCTCTGTGTATTTCATTGAGGGATGATAAAGACTAAAGATCCTGAATGCTAGATTAGCATCCTTTTCTCTGATGCAACCAGATAGACTCTGGGTTTTCAGGGCCTTGATGCAAAGTGTACTCCTTTTCTTAAAGGATTTTTATTTGTGTGGTTAGAGGAGAGTTTAGTTACATGGATCTTGACGGATGAATTATATCAGTAGTTTTGATATATCGATTTTTCATATAAAAATATGAGGCTACAAAATCTGTGACTTTATTGTTTTGAACAAATGCATTTAAAAAAGAATAAATGCAGTTCGTATTCAAACTGAAAAGTAGGTGTGTTCTAGGTTCTCTTATGTGATGAGATAGATAGAAATAAACATAGCAGGATTTGGATGAAGCATTAAAGTGAATAATCATCTTGCATACCAATCCTGCTAAGTGCCTTCACCTTACAATGAATGATATGGAAGATGAGGACACTCAGCATCAGTCTGGATGAGGCTGTAAATGCTGTTTATCTCCATTATCTCTCTATTCATTAATTTCATTTCAAACTTTGAGATCGTCACTTTTAGGAAGCTCATCCATACAGGATAGTGAAGAGGGTTTCTGTGCTGCTTATTGTTACATCTTTCCTGGTCTTTACAACATTAGACAATGTCTTGTGAATTCATTTAAATGTTGATTACACTGTCATTATGTGTGCTCTGGTTTTTTTGCAGGAGGAGAATGAGATGATCAAGTTGGTATGCTGTGAATAGACTTAACAAGATTGCAACATGGCACTTTTATTGGAGGAGGAGATTTCATTTAAAAATATACTATCAAATGTGTTTTTCTTAAATGCTGAACTGATGATTCCTTTTATTTTGCTTTTGTTTCTTGAATATATCATTTAGGAAAATTAACAGTGATCTACTGTTTGCTGGAACTGTGGTTTGTCTGACAGTGAGCACTCAAGGTGTTGTAGTGGTTTTTATATTCTGTGAGTTTTTCTTCCTTCTTTATTTGATACTTCTGTGTTTTGACTGTCCAACTTTTATAAAACATATTTTTTATGAAAACAAACTAGGAATTCAGTGAGTATCACAATCTGTAAAAGCAATTTGAACTGGGCAGAAAAGTACTCATGAAAAAAACTTAGCATTAAGTTTCCAGTCCAGCGCGGATGTTAAATAATGGTCTTTTCTCTGGCAGTTGTTCCCTAGTCGCTATTGCGACATGTTGCCTTGTAGCCATGTTGTTGTAGTGCAAGGAAAGCTCTCTGATAGCACCTTCAGTAGTGCTTAATTACCATGCAGATGAGGGAAGAGCCCTTTCATAGACCGTGTTTCCCTTAAGATAGGAGCATATATCTTTAAGAAGCTAACATAAAGAATACTAATTATTTGTTGTACTTGTTTACAGAGCAGGTAAAAATTAAAAAAAAAAAAAAAAAAGAAAATGGATCAGTGGGAGTCACAGCTCTAGGAAAAAAAAGTGCCCAAGTCTTCTCCCAACTGCTAAGTCTTTCAATATTTTAGAGAGGATAGAAGTCGCTGGAATTACTAGGAGAGAGTTTTATGTGTTAGTGCCTGATCTGTGTTTACTAGACATCTAGAGTATTTCCCTGGAGTCTGTGGCTTAGTCGGAATTTACAGAGTTGTAAGAACCAAATTTGGCTTCAGAATTTTTACATTCAAACCTTCTTAACTCTCTTAGACTTTGCCACTCCTCCCAAATATGCATGTGTTTTCAGTTGCCAGGACTTGTGAACTCCTTGAGAAAAGGTTAGTGTGTAAGAATGCAATACATATATATATTTTATTATCCAATTAAGTAGGTATGTTTGGAATGGCTGAAAGGAGAGCAGATTGCACTGTGGTCTCTGCGATTTTCACCCTGACCTGGACCTCACTTTAAATGAACTCTCATAACAAACTTGGAATAATTTAGACAAGGGTCTGTAATCCTTGTAGGCAGATGCTTCTGTTAACTATATGTAAAAAGCAGGTGAAGATTGTAATTCAGGTGAGTAAGTAAGAAATGATGACATTGTTAAAGAGTTAGGTATGTTAGGTATGAAGCTCTTAAAAATAGTGCCAGAAACAAGGAAATATTAGGGATTGTGTACTTTTAAAAAGCTGGGCAGGTAGCTCACTCTTAAGCAGATTTTTAAGCGTGAATGTTAGAAGTGTGGACTGGACCTGAAACTTATTCAAAAATTTCTACTTTCACCATTTCATTTTTGGACATATCTTAAGTGTATTTCAAAAAACAAAATGATGGCTTTACAATGGTGTGTTCTGGATAAAGTACCATAGATGTGAGTAGAAATAAGTTTGTTATTTCAAGGTCTAAAGACTGGTATTTCAACTGGAGCATAAGGTATCTTGGTTACTGTGTTGCATCTGGAAGTGCTGGTTCATTATGATCGTAATAAGAAGGGCACTCACACTCTATAAAACACCGTTTAAAATGCCATTTATTGGAGCTAGCACTGTAAAGAAGGTCTTTTGAGCTCTTACAGGATTTTCTTAAAAGAAAACAGTTCTATTAATAATTTATACTGTCAAAAAAAAAAGGGATGTTCACATGAGAACTTCTTGTCGCATTTCTAGATAAATGCGAGGACACACAGGTGGTGTAATCACCGGTACTGAGTGGGAGCTGCCTACAGGCTCCTCTGTTCCCGTGGGTGGGCTAAGCTTACCCTCAGCCAAGGGATGTGCACAGCACAGGGCAGGCCTGATGGCACAGCTATAGGTGTAGCACAGCACAGGCATGCGCTTACTCAGGTTAACTGTTGTGTGGATCGCTAACTCCTCAATGTACCATGGCTTTCTGGTTACGATCACTACAGTTACAGTTCTGGAATTTTAGAAGGCTCACTTGGTGCGGTCGTAACATAAAGAAATATTATGTTATATAGTAGAAGTAGTTAATACTATTTTTTATGCTCAGTTTGAGATTCAGTTTCAATCTTTCTGCTAAGGTCTGCTTACCTCCTGTTCTGTCTGAGGCTGACTTTTTCATCAGTTCATTCTTAGTGATGGAAATAAATATCAGCGTGATATATAACAATCTCTGATAGTCTTCTTTTAGTTTGTTTGTTTTTTGGTTTTGTTTTTTTGGTTTTGTTTTTTTTTTTTATTGTTTCTTTTCGTGACTTGAGGACCAAAAGCTGTACCTTGGAATTTATCTGATGGTTTTCAAAGGATCAGGGCCCACCTTTGCTGTGTGGTAACTTCTAATTCAGGAGCAGTGGGCTTGCGCATCTCAAACTAAGTGTAATTTAAACACAGTGGTTGTATTTGCCCTTGTTTCTCTTTTGAAAAGGTGATAAAAGTTGCTTAGGTCAGTGAGCCACAGCATTATGCAGTGCCTAAAACTACAGGCTGCTAGGAGGAAGCTGTGTCCCACCTCTGAAGGGTACTTGGAGACACAAATATTCCTTCCTATGCCTTGACAGCAGGAACTGGACTTGAAGTTCCTCCGTTTTAAGTGCCTTACCTGGTTATTTATGCAGCCATTTACACTTTTTCTGTCTTTCCAGAATCTTACCAGATTAATTCCTACCTGCCTTAGGTCAGAGAAAGGGTGTAGCCCTAGCCAATGCAGCCTTCTGGTTGGAGTATTCACCTACGAGAAACTGGCTTGTTTCCTGCTGCCAGGCACTAAGCCATGGCATGAACAATGATCACTGCTATGGATATACCCTTAGGCTTTTCTTGAAAGATAACCCCATCCTTTGTTCTCTGGGAGAAAGATCACGACCTCAGGAGATTTCAGCTGTGAATGAGGCATCTGTTTTCCATCATTTTCATCGTTGTCCTACTGTTTAGCTTTATGTAGCTACCTCAGGTGGCTTTGCTTTATTTGCTCTTTTGGTTTCTGTTCTGGAAGGCCTCACAGTTTTTGATTCTGAAAACAACCAAAATATTAAACTGTCACTAATTTTATTGGATTTGGACAATTTATAGCCATCTAAAAATGTAAGTGTCCAATTTAAGTCATTTCCCTAGACTTTCTCCAGAGCTAATGGAAAAGAAGAGGCACAACCAGCTATGATTCATCCTGTTATTTTGGGCATGTATCTTATGACAGAATGGTTTTTTGGAGATGTCTTTGTGGTGGCCCCTGATGGAACCAAGAAGACTAATGTCAGCTAAATGTCTTTTAGACTGCTAAAGTAGCTGCAGTTAAGTCTCAGCTAAATGTTTTGCTGAAGGAAATTAAAAAAACCCTATGGCAAAGATGGGATTGACATTCTGCACTCTTGACCATTTTATTGCTAGTTTGGAAAACAATTTTTTAATTGGGTATTTACCCAACCATCCTACTCCTTTTCAGATAATTGGATTTCACTATATGATATGGATTATGTCATCTGTATGTTCATTTCACATTCTGTTAGTTTCTTTTATATAATGAGAACTTCTCAGCCATGACCTTTCATCAGAAGATGATTAATCACTTAAAGAATATTTTTTGAATGCTAGAAAAAACCTACCATGAATGTGCATGCCAAAGAATAATTAAATACATTTTGCAAAAGCAAGCAGAAAGCAGGACATATGCAAGGAATTTGTGACTAATCGTTGGATTTATTCTGTATATGTATAGAAAATAAAGTGTTTGTACTGTGCTGAAGTACTCAAACACTAGAATGTTAATCTGACCAATAGATCTTTCAGGGAGACAGCAAAATCATCTTTGTGTCTAAACAAAACAGTTGAATCGTTCTTTAAAAAAGAGTAAAAATAAGTAACTATTGATGTTAGTATTGTCTCACTTTTCTTTGCAGAGGATTCACTCTAGTGCTTTAAGTTGGTCAGTCGTCTGATAATCCCCAGAATGTACAGTTTAATTTGCATATAACTGTTCTGTAGACTGCTCTTTTCAGCTAAGCTCATTATTTTTTTACCCTGCACTGTGCAGTTTCCACAGATCTTTCTATGCAGGCCCAGCTTCTAAAGCTTGGAAGGGAAAACATTCATATTAGAAACAAACTTAACAAAAACCTAAGCCAATGGTGAGGCTAAGAAATTTTAGTTTGTGTGACTGCTCTTATGTTTTCTGTGTTTATAATGGCACTAATAATACAAAACTATTCCAATTTCAAATATTTTTTTAGAATGCATCTCGTTTCATTGGCATATGGGTATGGTCTGTTTGACATGCAATTAGAGGGCCAAATAAATTTATGTTATTGGAAACTTCCTAAGAACTGAAATGTTCTCCAAGATAAAATACAAAGCCCTCCATTACTCTTCATTATCTACTCTAAAGATCTGGAAGGTCAAGGTTCATCCAAGAGACTCCTAACTCAGTTATGTGAGATAGAAGGGCAGTCATGCAAATCTCACTAATAACCTCCACCAAAAAGAACCTATCTCTCTCCACTGATTTTTGGAAAAATCTAAGTACCTAATTTAAATTTCAATTAAATGTCCAAAATTAGGGGAGATGTACTTAGGCATACTTTTCTAAATACTATTTTTTCTCCTGAATGAAGGTTTGGACTAACATTTTGATATCTTAACTTCTCCATCCCACACAGGATTATCTGTCATTAAATAGTTACATATTCTCACCATATTCATATTCTGTTGCTGATCAGAACCTGTTTGCTAGTTTGAGCCATTAAGTTATCTGCAGTAGATCTCAGTGGTCGCTATTTTCAGCAGTAATCAGAACTTTATGATAGCAGAGGCTCTTTCAGGCCTGCTACATACACCAGTGTTTTACAAGAGGAGTGCATTACTACTAATGCAGTGCTTCTCATCTTGAATATTTAGGACTGAGTGGTATATCTGGAACAGCAAGTAAATCAGAGACTAGGGGTCTGGCTTAATCATTTCAGACTAGTACTGTGGCAGCTGCAGAAGAAGTGGCAAGAGAAGCAGAAGAGGAAAAAGTTGGCCCAAATGTAGTCTATAGACAACATCTACCAAGTGTGAAATTTTGTAATTTTCCTCTTTTTTCTTTGGAAAACACACTCCTTATCCATAGAGGGAAGACCAGAAGAGATTATTATAGTATCTAATCACTTCTCATGTTAAGTAGGCCATAGAATGTCACCAAATTGTCTGTGTACTGAACATAGTGTTTGTTTGCTGGGTTTTCCCTAAAGCATTTTGCTGAAATCTGATAATCAGTAATCTGTTTAGCACATCTCTAAGTGAGAAATTTTATTAACCTTGATGCCTAACTTATTTGCTTGTTTAAAGAAATAGGATAAACAAGTGTAACAACAGATGCTTTTAAAACACGTTATCTTAGTTTCAGTCAGTTATTGGGCAATAGTACAAATACATCAGCAGTTGAGGATGCATAGCCTTCTGGTCAAAAATTTGGGAAAATATTTCTGATTTGGTTTAAAAGAGACATTATTTCAAATATTACAATAATATATTACCCTAGAGATGTACTCAAAATGATCAAAAATTTTTAAACTTCCTCATATAAAGTTCTATTTGAATATGATTGTAATTTTTGAAAGATCTCTTTTGCCCTTAAACAAAAATAAGAACACTTTCTATATAACAAGCTTTCTGTAATAAGCTCTCTGAATTCTGATCATGACATCAAGAATCTATGATGATTAAAAAAAAAAAAAGCTGGACCAAAGGGTTAGTGAGGAGGCAGAACAGAAAGCAAGTAATCAGCAGAGAATGAGTTCTTTAAAAACAACCTTTGAATGTTCCAATACAATGAATGTTATGAAATAAGTTAATCAATCAATCAGATTCATATTGTTTACCAAAATGTTCCAGCAAATGAGGTCAGTCTTTTGATGAAGTTGTATTTTGTGGGAGTTTTACTAATATTACCTTTTGGACACAGTCAATACTACTAGGCAAGCAGGAGGAGAAGATGCTGAGATACAGTATATCTGCTGTATTCATATTCAGACACAAAAGCTAAAGAAAAGTACTGCTCCACTTAACATGACTTTGGAGGAACAGGGTGGAGAATAAGGTAATGGAGACATTCAAAAACTGCTTCTGACTATAACAGAGTCTGTTTCTCCTAATTAATTTGTGGCCTTCTGCATTGCAAAAGCCTTGGCAGCTGGGAAGAGCAAAGAAGAACATTGCATCACCCTCTCTGGACAGTATTTCAAGGTGCTATTGGTGTAGTATGAAATACATAGCTTAGAAAAAACTTAAAAGCTTTCCAACACAATTGAAACTTTTTAATCTGAAAGCTTTTTGAATACCCACAGTTGAACATATCATTTGCACCATGCGGAGTGGTGATAAGAAAACCACAGTTCAATTTTGCTAGCATTTTGCAGCCATCTTGCACAAGCCGAAATGAGACTGAAAGCAAAGAGCAATCAGACCAAAGTGCTCCATTTATATTTTGACATCTTCTTGAAGCCCAGTAGTTTTATCACCTGTTCAGAGGGGAAATGCATTAGTTTGGGTACACAGCAAATCTAGTGCTCCTCTCCTCTAGGTTCAATTGGCAGGCACCACTGGACAAGCCATAGATAGAAATTATGAAGACAAAACATTCAGGCCTTTGTCAAAAATGATTTTTCTTTTATTTAGAATTTTTATTTACCATTCTGGTTCTCTTCAAATGTTCTGCTGGCCAATTTTGAATGGCTCCAGGGCACTGCCAGAAATGTGTTATTCAATGTTTTGATATAGCAAACACTTTTCTGTACATCCAGAATGCAGGTTTCCAATTGCAATTAGCTACTTACAGAATAGCATCACCACAAAGCTCTTCTCTTCTATGAGTAAGCATCTCTTCAACAGCTATCTGACCATGATGTCATGTGAAAGAGTAAAATGGCTACCATTTAATTTTTATAGGACAAAACAATCTATCCTATGTGTAATATATACAATATCTCTATGAAATTGAAGCATCAGAATAATACTTGTAAAAATGGGGTATTTTTAATGTAGGTGGAAAAGATGAATTTAAATACTGTTTTTTTAGGAAATTATTTTCTGATTGAAAGAAAAAGGAGGACACACTAATCAAGAAGTTTTTTCAAATCACGTTTGACAAACTTTGCATAGGTGTTTAAAAAAACCCCTAGTATCAAAGCCTTTTGAATGAAAAGGTATTTCTATGAAAAAATAAAAAAAACCCCTAAATTAAGTGCATACATATATATTCCCAAGATGTAATAACAAGAGACTTCTTAAGGGAGCACTGATCTTAAGGTCCTTTTCTGATCAATTGGAAGAATCAAACGTATCTTTAGAGCAGCATGATCCTTAAACTTTGTTTTTCTTGTGTATGTATGTGTGCAAGACACACAAGTATGTGTGAGAATTTTTTTTTTTCCCCCACAGGTATGATTTTAAAACTTTAGGAAAATGTTTAGATAGTCCAGAATATTTCTTATTATTGTATTCTTCATCACATATTTCAGCTTCTAAGTCACAGAAAAGCAGTAGCTACCTGGCTACTTCTTGAGCCCTTAACAGGATCTTCTATAATAAATGTTTGATGCACAAATGTCTATGAATCATATGGAAAAGTACTTTGGCATGTCATATATTTTCTCTACTCTGACTAGCCATCTCAGTACATAATAATGACTACTCTCTACCATCCTTATCAGATGTACTGGTCAGGTTCAGAAGAAAATTTTAAAAATTGTAGTTTGTTCCAGGTAGGGCTGAATTAATCAATCACTACACATCTCTAACTGCAGCTACTTGCATGGTGCTTTCATGGAAACTAAAACAAGGAGTTTCTTTGTTTTCTGTCATAATTTTCTGGGTGGTTCCTCACAAGTAATTGACTTACTTTCACCTGCAATGTGAGTACTTAAAGATGGAACACTACTTGTCTTTGAAGAGGCTTGGGAAATAAGGGATCCCTAAACCACCATCACTACTATGATGATACAAAGATATAGAAGATGCAAATAGTGTAGCTAAAAGGTGTTTATCTCCATTACTGTAGATCAGGAGGTTTCCCAATCCTCACTTACTGTTTACATTGTGGAGTGGTCTTGGAGCTTGGGAATTGGATTCCTTTCAAAAGGAATCAGAAGATGTGGGACGAGGCTTGATCTCGTAAGGAATATAAATTTTTCAGGGAGATTTAATATGGATCAGATATTCAATACCATCTGTTTTGCAGTACAGATCTTCTTCTATCAGACTATCCTATCTGCTGATGTAGACATAGCCAAAGGCTTCCATCCTTGAAGCACTTCCTGGTCTTTCAGTCCTGTAGGGAGAGAGAACCCACCAAGCATGGCCTTATTTTTTTGTCTTTCATTCATTACTGCCGTATTCCAAAAAGTTGTAGTCTTCCTTGTGAGAAGGAGAGCTTTACAATCTCTACTAAAGCACACAGTAGTGCTTGTGTCCTGTCTTTGTGTAGTATGGCTCTGCCTAATCTATAAAGACCTTGATCAACTGTAGTATTTGGTTGATGGCCAGCAAGCCCCAATGGTGTTGGGAGGGAATTATGTGTTGTGTGTGCCACAGACATGAATGCAACTTGTAAACATAATGTATAAAGTTATTGTAGGCTGTGGTGCCAGTCAGGTTTGTAGTTCAGCCAAAGGATTGTGTAGTTCAGAATAGGCTGACTACCAGAGTCTTGGAATAGTTTTACAACTTGCAGTGAATTGCATGCAGCTGTTAGTGCTTTGAGCCGGCTAGTTTAATGCTGGTACATCTGCATAAGATGCAGTCATGCTTCTGGTCTGGAGAGGAAATTTTGATACTCTCAGGATTTGCTGGAGGCAAGTTCATATTACAGCAAGAAAAGAGTCTCAGAGTTCAAATGCCATATTGGCTTTTGCTAAAATCTTCTTTTTCCAGTTCTTTAAGACTTAGAGATACGGCTATGACTCTAAATAATACAGAGAACATTTTCTGGACCTGAGGCAAAAAACAGATTGGCCAAACCCACACTATGTAACACTTGGCCCTGGATCTCTACTGGCCTCATGTGATGTCTCTGTGGTCCCGTGATATTAAGTATAATATTTGAAGCTGGTTATTTTTAATTCAAAGTATTTGAAGTAATCCAAGGCCTGTAGCGAAGCTCATCCGAAAGGTGTGCTTATAGCATTAAACTAAAGGAATACCTGGTCCCATCCATATTGGTCTGTCAATGTGCTCTGGCACATTTTAATTCCTAAATCATTGTCTGGGAGTGTTAGCTGGCATGAAGTGAAACCATGCCAGGGAGCAGGCTAACAATTCACCACCAGGGATTACTCCAGAGCAGTACTAGAGCCTGTGCCATGAACCTGTTTAGCTTACTGGCAGAGACATACCTTAGGACACTTGGAGACTACTCTGCAGTTTCAGCTGGCATTCAGTTCAGCATAGTTTAAAGCTGTGCAGAGGTCTTTGTCATGCATCATGTCAAAGGCCGTAGTAAGATGTATTGGCATTTCATTCCTCTTAGAGTTTTATGAATATTGCCTCTACTAATGGCAATCTTACCTGCTTTGGTACAATGAGATGTGGGGACAGGTTTAAGAAATACAGCTGTTAGTAACTCACTACTGCGTACTTCGGAATACCAAAATGTATTTACGTATTTTCTATTTCACCGTGTTCACTACTGAAGTTCTTTAATAAAGAACCGTATTTAAAACTTTGAAATATGCTCAAAAAGAACAGACAATCCCTTCCTCTTCCTTCCAACCAGACCTAATTATTGCTAATTTTGTTGTAATCACCTAACTCTACAAATGAAACTTTAGGTCAGTGAAAGTCACAATCTTAAATGCATTCATTGACTTGTAATTTCTAGAGGAGATAAATTTGTAGTGTTAAGAATGGGAGACCTGGCCTAAGATTTTTAGTTTATTGAACAGAATATTTTCCATATTTTTGTATGTTCTTATATATTTATAGATATCTACAAATATAGTATCTTAGATATTTATATATGTAAATAGATAAAAATATCTCTCCACACTCCAGAGTGCAGTCTCTGTTTCAACTTTTTTCAGAAAAGATTTTGTACATACCACAATCTCATGATAAGCAGAAGGAAAATGCATAAATATAAAAATAATACTTGGACAAGAACAATTGCTATTCTCATTGTTCTTTCCATTTTCTTCATCAGGTCTCAATTGATCCTGCACAAGCACAAGGGCTTAAGTCACATTTTAAAATACAACTGTTTCGCTGATTTTCTGACTGGGTACTGGCTTTGAGTAACAAAATGCCTAGAACAATTCCAGATCTTAAAATGTTCGCTTATACTCAAAAATATTTGTCATCTTCAGAGGGTACATTTTATCATATAGGAACTGTGATATCCCGGTTGTTCAGCATCAGTACTTCTAGTTCTGTTTGTTTGCTTCTGTGTACTTAATTTGAAGTAGTTTACTGTTCTGCAGTGATCGTACTGCATAACAGATGTATGTTCTATGGCACAAAAATTATCCTGAATAGATATGTTAGATAAATTCTCAGTTTGCTTAGGAACACTGCAGCTTCAGATTTAAGCAAAGTTCTCAAGTTCCTCCACCTTAATCTGAAAGGCCTCATCTTGTATTGCAATTGAAATTATTGCCTCCTGACCTGGTAAGGAGGTCTTTTGACACAAAACTCCTTAAATCCACTTGTTGATGTTCTGATTTGCATGTAAGCACTTTAAGTTATTTATTTCATTTACATTCTCAATAGAAAGCTCGACTTGGTCATCATGCACAGAACAAACTTCCTTTGAAAATCATGTTGTAGCAATTATTTCTAACTCAAATGTTTGTGGGCTAAACAGTTTTGTAGAAACAAAGATAAAAAACTAAAATAGAATTCAACTGAAGTGCGTACAAGGCACCTAGTAGTCTTGACACTGTCGTAAGTATATTTTATTATAACAGACAGTGTGAACACTGTTTTAGACTGGTATCAGGAAACCTTTGGTCATTTTTTAGCAGTGGCCCACTAAATGACCTTAGATAAAAAGCTTTTTCCCCGTCTCTGTGCCTGAGTATTCTTATCCTCAAATGGAGACTATCATAATGACTGTTTTGAATCTACATATAACAGAATCACAGAATGGTCGAGGTTGGAAGGGACCATCTGGTCCAAGACTCCTGGTCAAGCACGGCCGCCTAAAGCAGGTTGCTCAGGATGTCCAGATGTTTTTTGAGTATCTCCAAGAAGGGAGACTCCACAACCTCCCTGGGCAACCTGTGCCAGTGCTTGGTCACCCTCAAAGTGAAAAAGTGCTTCCCGGTGTTCAGAGAGAACCTCCTGTGTTTCAGTTTTTGCCCATTGCCTCTGGTCCTGTCACTGGGCACCACTGAAAAAGCCTGGCTCTGTCCTTTTTGCACCCTCCCTTCAGGTACGTATATACACTGATAAGATCCCCCTGCGCATTCTCTTCTCCAGGCTGAACAGCCTAGCTCTCTCAGCCTTTCCTCATAGGAGAGATGCTCCAGTCTGTCAACTTTATGGGCCTTTGCTGGACTCTCTCCAATATGTCCATGTCTGTCTTGTACTGGGGAGCCAAGAACTGAGCACAGTACTTCAAGTGTGGCTTCTCCATTGCTGAGTAGAGGGGAAGGATCACCCCTCTTGACCTGCTGGCAACACTTCTCCTAATGCAGCTCAGGAGGCTGTTGGTCGTCTTTGTCTCAAAGGCACATTGCTAGCTCATGGGCAGATTGTTGTCCACCAGGACTGCCAGATCCTTTTCTGCCAAGCTGCTTTCCAGCTGGTTGGCACCCAGTGTGTACTGGTGCATGGGGTTGTTCCTCCCCGGGGCAAGGACTTTGCACTTCCCTTTGTTGAGCTGCATGAGGTTCCTGTCAGCCCATTTCTCCAGCCTATCAAGGTCTCTTGGAATGGCCCACATTTCCCCTAGTCTTTCATTTGTCACCTATGTACTTATAGAAGCCTTTTTGTTGCCTTTGACATCTTTTGGCAGATTCAACTCCAGGTTGACTTTCCTAACTGCATCTCTGCATGCTCAGACAGCATCTCTGTTTTACCTGTCCCTGTTTCCACCTTGTGTGTACTACCTTTTTGTGTTCAAGTTTTGCAAGGAGCTCCTTGTCCATCCATGCAGGCCTAGCATTTTTGCCCGATTTCCTGCTTGTTGGGATGGACTGCCCTTGGGGGATATTCTTGAATATCAACCAGCTTCAGCAAGCTTCCTTGGGCCCACCTCTTCCCACCAGGCCTTATTCTATGGGACTCTTTCAAGTAGATCCTTAAAGAGGCTAAAGTCTGTTCTCAAGTCCAGGGATGTGATGTTGCTTTTTGACCTGCTCCCTCCTCTCAGGATCCTGGACTCCATCTCATGGTCAGGACAGCCAAGGCTGCCTTTGACCTTCACGTCTCCAGTGAGCTCTTCCTTGTTTGTAAGTAAGAGATTTAGCCAAACGCCTCTCCTCATTGGCTCCTCTATCACTTGTGTAAGGAAGTTGTTGTTAATGGTCTTCAGGAACCTCCTGGGTTGCTTATGCCCTGCTGTGTAGTCCCTCCAGCAGATGTCAGGGTGATTGAAGTCCCCCATGAGGGCCAAGGCCTGAAAACATGAAGCTACTTCAGCTGTCTGTAGAAGGCCTCATTCACTTGTTCTTCTTACAGGCAGCCTATAACAGACACCCATTACAACATCACCAATATTGCTTTGTTCTTTAATCCTTACCGATAAGCTCTTAGTTGGCCCATCATCCATCCCCAGGAAGAGCTCTATGCCCTTTGTGGGATAGCAGCTGGAATGCAATTCCACCTCATCTTCCCAGCCTGGCCTTCTTAAGGAGCCCATATCCCTCCACTGCAGCACTCTAGTCATATGAGCCATCCCACCACATCTCCATGATCCCAACAAGAGAGAGCCTTGCAATTGCACATGGACCTCTAATTCCTCCTGTTTATTCCCCATGCTGCGTGCATTAACGTAAACGCGCTTCAGAGAGACACACCAGCATGCTGATTTCCCAGATGCATTTGCGGAGTTTCCCCATAATGGTGACTTTTAGGCACTTCCTTGCTTACATGCAAGTGCATAAGGTAACCCCACTGAAGCCTGTTTCTGTTGATTTTGTGTTCCCTTTCATTCCTATCATGCCAGGTCCTTTGCTTGTCAACTCTATCCATCACTCCCTCACAGGAGTGTTGGAAAGTCTCTCCCTCCCCCATTGTTCCTGGTGTAAAGCCCTTCTTACAAGGTCAGCCATACCACTGGCAAAGATACTTTTGCCCCACTTTGCGGTGTGGATCCCAAGCAGCCGCTGATCCTCAAACAGGGTCCCATGGTCATAGAAACCAAAATTCTGGTTCTGACACCAGCTGTGCAACCAATTGTTGACATGCAGCAGTATCAGTCCCATCCTCCTCACACCCTTTCCCCTCATCAGCAGGATTGAGGAGAACACCACTTGGGCCCTTATGCCCCTGACTACTACCCCCAGTGCTCTGTAGTCACTTTTGATACTCTCCAGGTTGCCTCTGGCACCACCTCTCATTGGTGCCCACATGGAAGAACAGCAAGGGTAAACAGTCAGAAGAGGCTCAGACAAGCTTTGCCAGTCTTCCCACAGCATCCCAGATTTAGGAGCCCAGCAAGCAGCAAACTTCTCTAGGTGATAGGTCAACAGTTGAGGGCCTCTGTCCCCTGCAGCAGCGAGTCACCACTGCTATTACTTGCCACTTTCTCCTGGTGCTGCTGTGTGGCTCAGCGTCAGTCAGCCCAGATGCTTCGCTTGAAAGCACACTCAGCTCCTCCTCAGCTTTAAGGGCAATGAACCTGTTGTGTAGTTGCAAGCCTTCAGGTAGAGCAGGGGCTTTCCTCTTGGTGCCAGAAGTCACCAGCTTCCAGCCTTTGTCTTCCTCAGAGTTTCTACTGATGGTTCTGCGAGGGACAGACTCTGCCAGTGTCACCACTGCAGTTGGGGTTCAGGGCTCTGAAGCTGTAGGGTCTCTGAGAAGATCCTGTCCATCTCTCTCTCATCCTCTCTGACACTGTGCAGCCTGTTCACTTCCTCCCATAACTCCTCCTATTGGAGCTCCTCCATAGCTCTTCAACAACAGCATACCTCCTCAGAAAAGGGGACCACCTCTCCAGCCTCAGGGGGAGGCCCCAGGCACTCCCTGCAGCCTGGGACTCACAGGGCTTCACTGACCATCTGAAGCTCTGTCTGGGCTGAAGCCTCTGCCCTGGCAGGGGCAGCTGCTCCAACACCTGCTGGGGAATGTGCTCTATTGCATATCACTACTGTACCTGAAAACATTTAGGCTGCTCTGAACTGAGGTGAGGCCCCCTTCTTTGTGCTCTTGCATCTGTTAGGCACACTCTGGGAGCTGTGCTTCAGCCTCTCCCTAGCACCAACTAAAAGGGTCCTCCCTAATTGTGGGGCATCTGTAACAAAGGCTGCAGGTCATGGGTAGCTGATTCAGCTTGTTAGAAGCTGCTAGAGCTTTCTCAGGCTCACACCTGTGTGGCTACCCTTACCTTGTCCTTGTCTGGCAGCAGTAGGTACCCTCACATTTCTCAGAGGGTTCCTAGGAGTCCCCTGATGATCCTGGGCCCTCACCCCAGAAGATCCAGAAGCTCCCAAAGCAGAATGCAGCTAAGAATTTTTAATTCTCTATCAAATGGTATTTTCTTGACAATGATCAATCTTGATTAATATAGCCATTCTCACAGAAGTATTAGGAGTAGGGAGGTGATTGTGCCCCTGTACTCGGCACTGGTGAGGCCGCACCTCGAATACTGTGTTCAGTTTTGGGCCCCTCACTACAAGAAGGACATTGAGGTGCTGGAGCGTGTCCAGAGAAGGGCAACGAAGCTGGTGAAGGGTCTAGAGAACAAGTCTTCTGAGGAGCGGCTGAGGGAACTGGGGCTGTTTAGCCTGGAGAAGAGGAGGCTGAGGGGAGACCTCATCGCGCTCTACAACTACCCGAAAGGAGGTTGTAGCGAGGTGGGGGTTGGTCTTTTCTCCCAAGTAACAAGCGATAGGATGAGAGGAAATGGCCTCAAGTTGCACCAGGGGAGGTTTAGATTGGACGTTAGAAAGAACTTCTTCACTGAAAGAGTGGTCAGGCCTTGGAACAGGCTGCCCAGGGAAGTGGTAGAGTCACCATCCCTGGCAGTATTTAAAAGACATGTAGATGAGGCGCTTAGGGACATGGTTTAGTGGGCATGGTGGTGTTGGGTTGATGGTTGGACTTGATGATCTTAGAGGTCTTTTCCAACCTTAATGATTCTATGATTCTATGATTCTATGACAGGAGAATAGAAATGCAGGTTTTTGGATAAAGGAATTCACTGTGATGGTTCAGAAATATTGTATTCTAAGAAGCACAAATACGTAAAATAGTCAGATGGGTGAATACTGAATACAAGCTGCTTCTAAGTCAGCACTTAATTTTGGATCATGAAATCTGAATGTTGTCATAAAACCATCTCTCTGGAACAGTGGGGCAACAATTTTTGTTCTTTTTTTGTATTTATTGTTGGATATTTATTTTTAGAGTTGAAAAAATAAGATAATTACATTTAAATTATAACATGGATACCACCTGTATTTACAGTTTGGAGTTAGCATTTTTATCCATTAGCAAGTGTTTTGTATTGGGTCATTGAACCAAAATGATTCAATAACTCATCTTCTTTGTGATACTTCTGTTTGTACTGCTACCTATGTAGCTTTAGCAACCCTCTGTCCTCATGCTTCACCATTAGACATATCCTAATGCCTTTTTCCTTCCCTTTGGGTAGGATACTTCCCATTTTCTCATCATGCTTCTAACTTCAAAGATATCAGATAAATGTGATTTTCCCTGACATACAACTGATGCATCAGGGAAGGGAAAAGAAGAAGAAGCGGGAGAGGGCAATAGCAGTGCCAATGTGTAGGAAAATACAGCACATATTTCATCAAGAAATTGATGTGGCTTTCCTTTTCCATGATGAGGTAGTTGAAGTATAAAACATAAAACTGAGAAGAGAAATAATATATATTTCACTTCTCTGAAGCATCTTTTGATAATGTAAAAAACATTGCCCCTATTATTCAAAGGTGAGAACTGAAGTTGTAAGACATTAAGTGACTTTTTCTGAAATCACATGTTATTCAGCATAACATAAAATTAGGTCATCTTGTTCTGATTCTGGTGCACAGTTCAACATATCCCAGTGAGAACTCTGCCTCAAAAAGACTAGGGGAAAAATAGAGTCGGTAATTCAGGACTTCTCTAGTTTTTCTTCTATTTTTAGATATGTAATTTATATAGATTTCTTATGCGTTTTGTATACCTTCTAAGCACTTCTATGCAACCATGTGCAAATTTTCATGTCTTTCATCTTTTGCTAGTAAATTAATTATTGTTAAAAATAAAAATCTTAAGGAAAGATCAATAATAGCAACTATAATCTTACCAGATGAGAAGAGCTTCCTTAAACTTTTTTTTCTGTTTCTAAGAAGAATGGAGGCATAAGGCAGATAGAGAATGTTTTTGTCAGGAAGATTATGTATTTAGTACTAAAGGTTTTTATGTGGAGATTTTCTGAAGTGTTGTCCCAGAAGTGATCACTTGCTGGTAAAAGCTCTATATGGGATCCCATGAAAATAGAACTTTAATCTGTCAAGCCAATCTAAATAATTTAGGCAGGTTTTTTTTCAGAAAGATTTTCACAGAATACAATAAAGATTCTGGAAATAGATTGCTTGGGGTCTCTTTTGGATTAGGCTAGATCTTAAAATGCCATTTAGAAGAACAGTCCTTTAATCCTTTTTTTTTTTTTTTTTGGCGGAATGTCTTCCCCTAGTCCCTTGCTCAGTTTTTTCTGAAAAAAATTGGTTGTTTCCTTTCAGACATCTATTCATATTTTTTGCTTTTTTGAAACTCTTATTTTGAAGAAAAAAGTGAATAAAGAGTTTTGGTGAAAATGAAGTTAAAGGAATGTGATAGTTCTCCTGCTGGCAACCAAGAGAATTAAATGACAGAGTTGTGTGAGCTTGTCTACTTTCTCTTGGGGTAAACCATCTTGCAATTCAATGATGTGGCATATCCTCTTTCTAAACATTCCCAGAGCACATATCTTCAGACCTCCCTACCTTACTTTTCTATATTTGGGTCCTGAAGCTTGTTTTGCAAATATATGAGAAGCAGAAGCTTTCACTCGTATGTCCCACTTTCAGAGTCACACACAATCAAATATCTAAGCAGTTGTCATTTTTGCTGCATTAGCCTGGTAAAATACAATTTAAACAGGCAGTAAATTTTGTTTATCATCATGGCAAGAAGAAAGCATAGTAATAGTGAAGTTTTCAGTAAAGCCATGTTAGAATGGCATTCTTTTTGAAAAGCCTTATAATAGAGGATACTCTTCAGCTACAAGGTGTATGTTGTATACAACTTGCCCCAGTCTGGCTGTTTCCCTAATTTTTCTGTTGGAACATGAGTTGAGCTTCTTGATGCTTTCCCTTCCCAAAACATTTTTTTTATACTATCTTACTCTACCTAACAGCAATACTAACTGGGTGAGCCAAATTCATTGCTGCTACAGAAAGATGGATGCATCACATATTGCAGTAAGGTTCTGCATTCTTCTGCCAACAGTAAACCTGGACCTCTCTCTGGTTACTTACTTACTTTTAAGCTTTGACAACAGACAAGTTTTTCATGAGTTGTCTTCTGTTATGTCCCAAGACAGTCCTTTTTGACTGATTTTTAAAAGATATAATTATATTTGGTTTGTCTTAAATTTTATCTATTTTGATTTTTTCCTAGGCATGCATGTGTTTAGTGCAGTGATCACTATGGCTTATCCATTTATCCCTAGAAAACTGTGAAGTGGTGGCTGATGCAAGTATCAGCTGAACGTCCTGTATGTCAACTTAGATTTTATTCATGCAGCAGGATTAGGTAATATCCATCTTTTGCAGTGTTCTTTAATTATATTACAGGTCAAAATTTCAGCTGATGGTTCACCCAACTAAGCATCTAATCAAATGAGCTTTCTTCTGAGAGAAAGAAGAATGCTCCAATCTGTCAGTCTTTCCAAATAGGGATGATAAATTCCAACATCCTAGATTCCTATTCTTCAGTTTCTAAAGAATTAAGCTAGATGGCTATGTAGAATAAACATTTTAAAAAAGATATTTTGACAGTCATTTAAATCTTATTCTCATGTTGTTTAGTACAATTTTATGTTGCTCTACTGGTATTTTATTTCTTCATAAAGACAAGATACATTTCAGGAACACTACATTTAAATGTTAAGCAGCCAAGCTAGCAAAAATGATCCTTCCTTCCTGGAGTAAAACATCTGCTGAAAATACTGAAGAGTCTATTTTCTCTTAATAATATGATGCATATATTACTTCTATTGATTGAGTTACATGTGCATTTGAAGAAGAGAATAAAATTCTAAGGAAGCCTGAAGATATTTTTTCTGATCTAGTTTTCTGATGTGATTACAGATTAGGATAAAAATTATTAAGCAGTTTGTCCATAGATTTGTATTATCATTACTTGTAAGTGTGACAATATATGGACCTTGGGTTGGAAAGAAAACTATTGTTTTAGTGTCATTTGCATTTAAGTGCAGCAGTTGTTTTCCATCTCTTCCAAAGATAATGATTAGTTGCAGCTCCTCTCCTAGGGATTCAGATAGTATAATTTCTTTTTCTATTGTTCAATTACAGCATCATGGTACTGTTCATGATGCTAGCTTTGGGGAAAGATAGTGATGAGAAATGTCGCTTTCTACACTTAGGCCCTTCACACAGGGAGCTACGGCATAGCAAAAGGACCCCCCAGTTTTGCAGTATACTTGAAATCTTTCCCCGATTTTAAATACAGCAGCCAGGTCTGGGGCTGGACACAATCCTTTCCTCATATGAAAATCGGTTGTCGTAAAAGAAGATACTCCTGCATGGCATACTTTTGGCTTTGCAAAAGGAAAAAAAAAAAAAAAGACATCCTTGACTCTGAAGGCATAATTCATTTTAAGAATCACTGTTCAGCAGTAGACTTGAAGGGGGTTTAGTATATTTGTACTTTAGCAGACTGTTTTTTGCTTGCTGTGAATTATCATAAAACGTTGAGGTCCTGGAGATATTTCTGCCCCTAAAAACCCAGAGGTATACCTAGTAGTGAAAATTCTGATACTTTCTTCCCATGTCTAAAAATTAAAATAATGTATAATTCATTAGTAGTTCTGCCAAATCCCTAGTGGCAGAACACTCTCCTCTTCTCCATCTAGACCATTCCTACTTTCTTGTAAGAGAGAGAGGAGACAATGAAATGGTTATCTCCTATTTTAAAGTTAACCGATCTCCAGTTCAAGCTGCTTCATCCTACAGATGACTCTGGAGATGATTAGAATTATGCAGGAGAAAATATGCATGTATGTTATAGATATGTTCATTACCAGACCTCATCTGAAGTATTGTACTATTCTCCATTTTGCTATGGCAGCCATTCATAAAAGATTTGATGGGAGAATATTGTGCTTCTTGCAAGCACGTTTCTATGGCCAATTTCACAGAAGACTCTTCATTCATTTGAGCCAACCCTAGAGAGCACTGAGAGCAGATGAAATAGCTGAGCTAAGCAGAAGTCAATTTGTAACAGTGCTGGCAGGTTATTTGGAATGTCTTCCTATTTCTTTTTCCTCTTGAAATAACTAAGTACTGGTACATTCGGATGTGCAGATGTTGGAATACTTTGTTTCTTCCCAACTAGTCAGGGCCACGATTCATACAATAACTGCCTTTTAGGAAAAAGTGTGACTAGCAGAAATTTGCACTGCTGGGAACTTTAGAGTGAAAAGTATTTTAAATGGTCATTATACTGTATGCAAACAAGGAGCTGAATTTAACTTATGTTTGAGCACTATAACGCTAGACAAGCTTCTGTAAAACCCAAGTGATACCTTTGTCACAAACAACAGGATGTCCAAAATCTGAGTTTTATATGATAATGTTGATGTTTTTCCCCCACTGTGCTGTGCAAGGAATTTGAGAAACTTCTGCTCTTGTACTACAGTGCAGTGTAGACATATGGCTTTGCTCAACCACTGAAGATGATGTGTTGTCAAAGATTCATGCCAGCACTTGTTTCACCAAATAGTTTACTATGAGTAGCAGGGAATCCAACCTGGTTATCAAAATTTGATGTTTTGAGAGAGCATGAGAAATTTTTAACTGTTATGTTTCCATGCCAACAGCTTTTCTTATTTCTAGTTGTCTTCATGATTTATCTTCACCGTTCATGAAACTACCAAGCAGACTATTTTATGGTTAACCATTACGAGACTTATTTGCCTCATCTTCACTGCAGAAAATTCACACAACTGCAATTACTGCTCTGTCTAATTTGTATAGTACCTAAACTATCTTATATTGCTAAGGCCAGCATATTTTTATCTAATCAGCCTGATTAAATGATAATCAGGCTTCAGTGATACTTTATGTCAACCATTAGATAAGTAAAGTTTTAAAGTAGGTGAAATAAGAACAAGATTAGGAACACAGAGGTCAATTTTCTGTTCTTCACTGTGCAGATATGAGTAACCGTAAGCAAAAGAGTTGGGTTGAGTGCCTCTGATTTTGGATGTTTAGTTTCAGGTGCTGAATAATTTTCATGGTGCTGAACAGCCTCAGGTCTCATTTAAAAGAATTTGAAAGTACAAACACACACTATCTGTCTTTCCTAATAAATAAATAAACCAACTTCTTACCACTATCATAACCAGAGAAAATCACAGTGAAGTAATCAATCTCCTTCCAACTCACAAAAAAAAGAAAATGGGGAGAGAGAAAGTGTCATTTGTTCTCACTCCGTAGTCGCTATTGTTGCCTTAGGGCTGCACCAAGCTTGCTACACTCTTCCCTCTGCAAGACAAGAGAAGAAATCACACGTGTCTGTAGAACGGAATACATTACCACCAGACTCGGAATGCTTTGAGCAGGTGATGCAGACACATGCGCAGGCGCTCCGTATTGCCCCCATGTGAAGACAAAGCACCATTTCCCATGTGTTCAGAATCTGCTTTTGTGGTATTAGAGTGAGAAACATTTTTCCTCTGTGGATTGTGTGCGCTTTGTATGTAAATATAAAAGATTGAAAATACCTGTTTACTCTTTCACTAGTGCTTTAGGATTTGGTTTCTCTGATGATGGTTAATAAAAAGTACATAAAAGACAGTTTGTTCCATGAGAAGTGGAACTAACACCACTTGGTTTCTTAGGGATTTGTATTCTTTATCCCTAATCTTTCCTTCCTTCCTGCTGCAATAAGCATAGCTCTCTCCTTATGTGAAAACCTCTAGGCAAGAGACAGCACATACTGTGGCTCATTTCGAGCTGTTCATGTATTGATCAGCTGGCCAGCACACATACCTGATTGGCCAGCTGGTTGCTGTCAAACAGTGTGTGATGAGCTCTGTTCTCCCTGGATCTCACTTTTAGTAAAACTCTCTACCTAATGACTCATTTTTATGAAACTTCCAGGAAAGCAATGGACTATGTTTTTCAGATAGACAGAAATTGTCCAAAGGATTAAAAAGTTAAGGAGTGCCAGTTGGAAAGGCAGACATTCAAAGCAACGATCTACATTTTGTTCCTGTAAGAAATAAGCTAAAAATATACCACATCAATGTTATTCATGTCTCAATGTCAAGTACTCAGAAGACGCAAGAATTAAGATTGTCTCTGTAATGTGATTTTAACCACTTTGTGAATATGCTGTATTCTTTAAAGCGTTAACCATTTGATAACATACTGTATTTTACGTCGTCATCTGGAATTTATGTAATTATGAGGACTGCGACTTGCTGAAATATGTTTTACATATTTTTCTGAGATTTAACACAGAAAGGTCAATGTCACAAATTCAGGTTCTTGCAGTTAAATGTGCACGCACACACACACAGAAGCACAAACAAAATCTTGGCAGTGTTTTCTTTTAAAGTACCAGTACTTCTTGCAGAGATATTTAAGATTAGTAGCTATTGATTGGGCTTGTTTCTGCTCTCATTTAATTGACGTAAACAGAGGTTACTCTAACTGAAATCAATAGGGAGCACTGACCTATGTTACGTTTGATTTACATAGAATTGAAACACAGAATGCTGAATTTTTTCGTAATTTTCATGTGAATGGCAATATGTTTCACAGTAATAAGTAGATATAGGGAGTTGGAATAAAAGGATTGCAAATTGTAAGATTAGTTCTGATGTGGCTAAGGTCATTGTGAGACAAAAATGGTGTAAGTGGCAGCTAACTGTCTTTGCTTACAGGCCATTTTTACATGCCACTTCAGTTATTTTTCTCAAAAAAGCCCCCTCTTTTCTTGGGGATAAAATTTATCAGTTGTCATTGTTTATATTTTATGTGAATAAATATGAATTATAAATATTTACGATGCCTTCTGTATATCAAATGGAGTTTTGGAGTTAAGATTTTCACGGACGCACATTAGACTGTTTAAATCAACTGTAGCATTTCAGATTTGATACAATTTGTACTGTGACATCTAAGCCATTGCTTCTAATTTAGCTGATCTGCTTGCCTGAAAGGGAAATACATTTCTTACATGCCTCACCTTCTGAGCCCTCCATCATGTAATCTGGTTGATTTTGGCACCTGATAGGTGTAATGTCAGGCATTTCAAGGAGGACTTCAAGATGGATGAAGACAATGATCGACAATCTGTGTCCTACTAATGTGTATAAAAAAATAGATCCTCGAAGCAAATATGGTTTCTCTTGCTTCCTTAAAAATGTGCATCTTTCTGAAATGACATTCATCTATTCCTTGTCCTATTTTTCCCTTAGATAAGAGGGATGATCACATTTATGTTCCAAATTGACACTGAAGAATGTAGTGTATATATATTCTGTGCAGAGATTATTTCATATTTAGGAAAAAAAACCTGAAGGGTATAAAGGGATAAAGTCATGTCTTGTCCTTAAACCCAGAGATGTTTTGAAAATTTCTCCACTGGATTATAGTTTGATGAATGGAACCTCTAAGTCTAGAGACAACGAAGATTAGTAACTGAATACCATTTTGCAGGTGTAATGTATGAAGGTGATCAGAACACAGTGAGCTTGAGTCTCATCTTTCACTTGGGGAAAATTAAGAGTAATTCTTCTGAAATCAGTAGAATTACATTAGAGCAAAGTTCTGTCTATAAAAGGGAAATAGACCAGAATAAATTATTCTGCTGTAATTATTTCCAAATAATTCCCATATGGACCTTCTGTTCTGGAAAAAATGTTATTGTATTAAGAATAATTCTAGTCATTTTTTTCAAGTAAACCAGGCCTAATGCCCTAATATCAGATTTTTTTAATCTGAGGAGATCAAGTGGTTTAAATGTTAGCGGTGTGACACAGAGGTTTGGAAATCGAGTTACTGATTTAATTCTAAAATTATATTCTGATAATTAGAAGCTTTATGTTGACTCAATTGGTAGTCTCCTTTATCCCAGACACTCTTCATATTTAGTATCCTACTTGACTGTTGTGGTAGAATAATAAAAGACTGGCTTATTCTTCATCGCTAAAAAAGATATATTTTTGCTGGAGTATAATTAATCACAGATATTATATAACCATAAAATTTTGATAGAGGCAAAGCCATATAATTTTTTTTGCTATTTTATAAACATGGGGTCAAACACACAGTTAAAAACTTTTTTCAATGGAGACATATCATATCAGAGACAAAATTTACTGCCTAGAGAGAAAAAAAACACTGTAAGGAAGCTGTTTCCATCCCTTCCTTCTTCTGGCCTGTTAAAACTTTGGGCTGTCAGTATTGTTTGTCAAGTTATGAGAGCCTCCTTATACTGTTTTAGGGACTGGCTGGTTTCAAGAATCTTGTCAGGTTATCTCTGTATGGCACGCTCTGTATGCTGAGCCTTAATCTGACTCCTTAGCAGGCATTATTAAAACTGTCTTTTGTAGTACCTGCACTGGCGAAACAATCCTCAATACGGCGTGGGGGCTCTTTGGCCTCTTTAGACAATTGTGAACATATGATCTACACTATAATGCCAAAATGTAGGGACAGATGAGCTTCACCTCACCTAACATACCAATCACCGTGCAGATTTTTATCTGAGCTTGTTCTCTAGGCTTCCTCTATCATTAATGAAAGCAAACAGGCACTTCTGAGGGCAATTCACACAGCCTTTCCCAGACATGCCTTGTGAGAAGCAGTAAGTGGCATTTCCAGAAGGATCCATTTCTTTTCATTGGCTATCAGTTGAATCCAGACAGGTAAGATATTTAAATATCTATATTGTGGAAGTCTCAATTTAGGTGAGAAAACTTAATTTGCGTGTCACAATTTCACCCTTAAGATCATCCTCACTTGCCAGGTAGGTGGGCTAATGACTTAAGAGACAGCCGGAAGCGAAGGTGCAAGACCGAACAGGCAGAAGAGCAGTCAGACGCGCATGGTGTGCTTACAGCCAAGCTGAGAGCTGTTCATGCACAGCAGCACCGGTGAAGCCAGCAGGTCGTGTGTAGGCAGGAGGGATGCCTCTGTCCTGTCAGGTACTGTCCTTGGGCATTGAGTACCAAGTTCTGCTGCTGTGCTAGTCTTTTCCAATGATTAGCCTGCTTGTGGGCATGCATCAATTTATTTAGTAATTTAATCAGGAGTAAGGCGTCTTTACAGTTGTTCCATGTGTTTTGCATAGGCCTGGCTGCAAAGAATGAAATTGCCCCTCATTACCAGCTAACTGCCAGTGTTTGTCTTCTGCCTTCCTTTATCTACATAATTTAAGACTTGGACCTCTCTGGGGTTTACACCTGGTCAGTTTGCTACTGACTTAGTATCATTAAAGTAAATGACACTTGCAAAATTAGCCCTACAACCTGCATACAAGTGTATTTCAGTATTGAGCCATGTTATCTACTGCATTTTAGATGTTTGACAGGACAAGGATACTTCCTTTAGCACAAATCTTGTACAATATATTCTGTCTAGTACCCTCATCTTAAAATGTATTTTGTAATTCAGAGAAGAAGGATCAATGTGAGTTGAGTTGAAACACTACCTTTCATGAAGACAGTCAAACAACTTTTCTGAGGGGAAGTGATACTGAACGGGCCAACGGGATGATACACAGACAATAAAAAATAGTACTATAGTTATTGAGATATCATTTGTTTGATGAGTTATAAGATTTCTTTGGACATTAGCAAATTAGCTTGAAATAGAGTGAAACAGCTTCTAGGAGAAACTAGTGAATCTACAGCTGTGAAGGGAGGAAGTTTAGACTTCAGACCCTCACTTGCTGGGGTGCTGAGATTTGTCAGTGTCGATCTGTTCACTTTAGGAAGTGAATGTGATTTGCTAAGGATGTTTTATGTCTTGCGAAAGATAGCTTTAAATTTAGCGGTAAGAGTATTTCTCTGTATGTAAGATGGAAATGTATTTCACTTTAAAACCTCTGCTCTAAACAATACATAACGAAAGATCTCATATGAAGAACTGGTGGAAGTAGGCCAATGGATAATGAACTCATTTACAGCTTGAATATATTGATGTTTAGGAAATGTACTTTTATAGATATAGGCCAACTAGACTTCGCATGGAAGACAAATAAATATATAAAGAAGTATAGATTAAGTACTAAAAATAACCACATGAAATTTTAGTTGCTTTTTTCAGTATTTTCAACTTTTTAATTGCAAATATCCCGACCTGTTCATGTTACAGATACAACCAGAACACTACTGTAGCAGAATACAATCAAAACCTGCTTTAATTATCTATCTAAACTCAATCCAAATCTGTGTTAATCTGGGCCGTACTTCCTTGGGTATTAATTTAATCTGTGGAAAAGGGCTACCTCTTGAGTCTAGAATGAAGCAATAAAAGGTAAGAGCATGAATTTTATTTTTTAAAAATTTTTATACGTTTAGCAATTAATTTATTTAATTCAGAAATTCCTTTGACTGATACCACATAATTGGCAAGTGATTCTCACCAAGAGGGTGGAATCAGTGCTTGCTTGTCAAGCTCTGTTCTCCACTGAAATCTGCCCTGACAACACATGTTCATCTTGGCAGGGCTTCAGAGGCAATGTGATAGTAATGCTTTCTGTCCCAAAGTTGCAAATGGTGCTGCAATTGATGCATTGTTAACTTAGGTGACAGTCATGGACTACTACGGTGGTTTTACTTTTCAAACTGTATTTTCCGGGATGAAGAAGCTTGATGTTACATACATCTATATGTGTATCTCTGTATGTATACTACTTAGCTGTTGGCACACAATTGTGTTTAAAGCACGCAGATGGACGGCTCAGTCATTGGCAGCCGATGTGAGGAAGCCACAGGGACACATCTCCATACAAATGTGATTTTAAAAAGGCAATTTTCATTTTTTTGTGGTGGCTTTACAGAGTTTTCACAAAATTTAATGTGCAGATGACTTGCTACAGCATATTGAAAGTCAAAAGGCCTTATTCAACTTTTGTGTTTAACAGATTACATGATGTCTCAAAATTAAAATAACTGCAATTATAAAATGTTATTTGTGGTTAGAGACAGTGGACTTCTTTGCAGAGTTTGGTATTTAATCATGCAAGATACTCAGCTGCTCTGAAGAAAAAAAAAGGCAGATATTAAAAACAATGTGCAATAGTTTAATCAGTATAATTACTATTTAAATACAAGTTTAAAGTTTTAATGCTTTTGAATTATAGTCCATTATCCTTGCAGTGAGTGAAGCTTATACAGTGCAAGAAAGATTGGAATCTTTGTTAATATAGTTATTGCTGTTCTTTAGTACTGTTGCTCTGCTATGCTCTGCTTGAGCACAATGTTCAGATGACACCAGCCCTGGAGAGAGGAGACTCCTCTGTAAGGAGGAGGTAATATAGCTACCCCTTTGGCTGCCCTGTGTGGGCTGTGCATTAAGTTGGGATAGTCTTCTAGTCTTTAATGCCATGAATGACAGGAGTAGCAAACCTCCTGTCTAGCACTAACAGGGCTCTGGGCCAGTGAAAAAGACATTATCTTCTTTAGGCTTTGTCTACTTCTGTAACGTCCATTCCCTGTATCTTTCAGAATAGAAAGTGAAACAGAAGCATCCGTTTGTCCCATAGATCATCATCTAGACTGTACTGATTTATTAAAAACTGTCTGGAAAAGTAAAAAAAAAATCAGGGACATGAAAGATTTCGTAAGTGTTAAAATATTTATGAATTCATTTCGAACTCTTCCTTCAGTTAACTGAGCTGTATGTAGCTACAAAGTCTAAATAGTCTGTGAATTCATACAATTAGTTGACGTGAGAGATAATATATTTACTCTCTAAGTATTTCATGTGCTGTCACTATTCTTAACCCTGCAACATACCCAAAAGAGTAAATCCCTGTCATTCCTCATACTAGGGAATTCTTGCTTTTGCAAGACACTTTCCACTTGACCTACTGCTTGATAAATATTTTATTGGCTTAAATGACAGCAGTAATAGAAGAAATAATACATTCAGTAATAGATATTTGTGGAATTACTCCTTAAAAGAAAGATGCTAAGAAGATGGGACACGTGACATCGCAAACAATAATTGAAATAATGTAATAAAATAATTCTCAGCTTTTCTGGACATAATGGAAAGCATCTGTCTTTGGGATTTTTGAATGATGAGTGAGTAAGGTTTGTTAAGTGAATAAAATCGTAAATAGTTTTCCAATAAAAATAGCTTTTAGTAGAACCATAAGTATGCTATTTGTAAATTGTACAGTTCACATCAATTATTTTAGAAGACCAGATTGCCTTATTTTTTATATTGAACAATTTATAGGATCCATTATAAACATTGTGTTAACTTTTCATTTACAATTTTCCTTTCAAAATAAATGGCTACAGACCCTTACTGGGGATGCATTTTTGCTGACATCAACTTGGCTGTTCCCTCTGCCTTGTGTAAACATTCATATCATTCCAATCAAACTGTGAAGATTCCAGAGAGCTTAAATGACTTTGCTGTACTGGGAATAGTGATGCGTGGTACTTTCATATATAGACAAATTCATAAAAAATATTTATCATAAATGATGGTCACCTGTACAGTAACCTCTAATTAAACGGGGAGGCATCAAGGACTTTTTTTTCTAAATTCATTTTCCTGACATTTTTTGAGATTAAACATATTACAAAATCATCCCCAGTAGTCTTAAATTTATCTTTTATTTGGAGACATGTTTATGTCTTGGATTCATTGTGTTTGATATTAAGTTCTTTTCCACATCTGTTTGAAATACCATCTTACTACATAGGGATTCATTTGCCTCATTTTGAAAACCCACCAAATTGTTTCCTCTTCCCATTTTAAATATTTTTAGTCTGTCACTTGTTCATGTAAATATTGGCTCTGTACAAATTTAGATCTTATTTGGCTGAGTCAGCTACAGAGAAAATTATTTAGTAAACAGATTCCCCAGGGAACTAGTAATCTAAAAGATTTTTCAGACTTTCTGCATTGGTCTGGCCAAATCAGTGAATTTGGAAATAAGTGAAAATAAATCGGTGGAAACCATCTCTTTATAATAACATTTCAAAATTTATCTGAAAAGAATATTACTGAACATTCTTTAGCTGGGAAATTCTAGTGCCAACTCTGCTGGTGACCTACTGGAAGATGGTCAAGTCACTCCTCTTCCTCACGTTTTCCATCTGAAAATGAAAGTATTGACATTGCCTTCCATATTAGAGCGTGAGATCTAGAGATATAGAATCATAGAGTCATAGAACAGCCCAGGTTGGAAGGGACCTCGAAACATCATCTGGTCGAACCTTTCATGGAGAAGGGAGTCTAGATGATTACCTAGCACCCAGTCCAATCACACCTTGAAAACCTCCAGCAATGGGGACTCTCCCACGTCCCTGGGGAAGTTGTTCCAGTGAATGATTGTTCTCACTGTGAAAAATGTATTTCTTATATTGAGATGAAACCTCTCCTGGTGCAACTTTCACCTGTTGCCCCTTGTCCTCTCCATATGGCTCCTTGTGAAGAGAGAGCCTTTGTCCTCTTTGTACCCGCCCTTTAAGTACTGGAATGCTGTGATCAGGTCCCCCCTGAGCCTTCTCTTCTCCAAGGAGAAAAGACCGAACTCCTTCAGTCTTTCCTCATAGGGCAGGTTCTCCAGCCCTTTGATCATCTTCATGGCCCTCCTTTGAACCCTCTCCAGTCTGTCCGCATCTTTCTTGAATTGTGGGAACCAGAACTGGACACAGTACTCCAGGTGAGGCCTGACAAGCGCTGAGTAGAGTGGGATGATCACGTCTCTATGTCTGCTAGTAATGCTCCTGCAGATGCAGCTCAGGATCTGATTTGCCTTTGTTGGGGTAGCAGCGTACTGCTGACTCATGTTCACCTTGTTGTCCACCAGGACACCCAGGTCTCTTTCAGCAAGGCTGCTCCCCAGCCACACAGGGTCTTTGGTTATTCTGTCCCAGGTGCAAGACCTTGCACTTGCCTTTGTTAAACTTCATATTGTTCTTGCTAGCCCACTCTTCCAGCCTGTCCAGGTCTCTCTGTAGGATGTCTCTCCATTCTGACACATCCACCTCACCACCCAGTTTGGTGTCATCAGCAAACTTGCTGAAGGTGCTTTCAATCCCATCATCCAGATAATTTATGAAGATGTTTAACAGTGTGGGGCCCAGTATCGATCCCTGGGGGACCCCACCTGTGACAGGTCGGCGGCCTGAGTGAAAACCACTGATCACCACCCTGAGTATAGCATGTTGGCCAATTTCCTACCTATCTCACAGACCGCCCAGCCATCATGCCAGTTTTTCTAGGAGGAGGCTGTGAGAAACAGTGTCAAACGCTTTGCTGAAGTCCAGGTAAACAACATCCACTGCTCTCCCCATGTTGACAGAAGATGTGACTTTGTTGTAGAAGGTGATCAGCTTAGTCAGGTGTGATTTGCCTTGGTAAATCCATGCTGGCTTTTCCCAATCACCTGCTTTATTTGGTTTGTGATAGTTTCTACGGGGACTGGTTCTATTACTTATATAAATGAGATATACTAGGAAGATAAGCTATGTAAGGGCTAGATTGTGATATTACCATTTAATTATATTCTGCCAAAATAAATAAAGTTTATGCTAAATAAAGTTTGTCCTTTATTTGTGTAACATGGCCTTGATTTTGGTGTTTGTGGTTACTTTTCCTGAACCAAAACCCCAATTATCTTGATAGCCTGGAGATTTAGCCCTAACTGTATTTGATTGTTCCATTTTCAATTTTAGTGCTTGATTCAAGATTTTTTCATTCATAGTAAACAGAGAAGGCAATGCAAGTGAATTGAAATTGTGATTGTGTAGAGTCACTGTAATTGTTAATAATTCATTAACTTTGCAAATTCATTGTATCGTGTTTGAAAGCTTGCTGATAAGGGTGCCTTAACCAGCATAGATCAAATGGAAATGTGACTAATCTTTCAAATTCCAGAAAAGTAAAATTTTATCATCTCCGAGTTATTGAAGTACTTACTATAAAGATACAACAAAAATTTGATGGAATATTGAATAATTTTTGAGCCTGACCTCTTATATTTTACAGTGTCATTACTGATGGATCAGAACTGTGGAGAGAGAATATGGTTGTGGCATACATAACACATAAATTTAACATTAGTCTCAATGAGCTGTTTGGATTTTAGTTTTACTAACCTCTCCATGGATTATCATTACCAAAATGTAGCCTCATTTCTCCATCTTGGGAAAAAGTATTGTGAAAAAGCTGAGTATATCCTATCACAACTCCTTTTATCTTTAACGTAGCTTTTTTTTCTTTTAGGATTTCTGCAATTCAATTTCAATTTCTGCTATACAAATTTGTATGGCAATCTGCAATTCATATTTTTCAGAAACAAAATATCTGGAGCCACACTAGGATCGTGTTGTCTCATTGGCTCATAAATTATATGGTCTTTAAAATATCCTCTAACATTATCATGAAACTGCATTTCAAAAGGATATAATTAAAGTAAAAAAATCTTGTCAGGGGCCATGCCTTATTCATTTTAGTCATTAGTTTTAAATTGTTTCCAGGAAAATAATTCAGTTTCTTGGCATGGCTTTATATTTTAGTTTTAGCTTTTTTCTTTTTTTCCTTTTTTTTTGGTCCTCTTTGGCTAGTATTAAATTGTAATATTTTTAGTTTCGCTCCTGATCAATAATAGCAATGTAGTTTATTCCAACTGGCCAACATTAAGGATTCTTCTTCAGTCTCTTGTAAGGCTTCTGTATGCTTGACAGGTTTTCTTCCGAATTTTCAGTGCATGTAGGTTCATTCACATTTTTTCAGTACAAACTGATGTTGAGCCAAGGGAATGTTATGTCATATTTTGGAAACAAGAATGAAATGAAACATTGAATTTACTGTAAAAATTTAGATTTTTGTTGTACAAATACAGAAATTAAAGGAACAAAACCAAGCCAGTTTTCAGGTTCACTCCCCTGTAATTTTAGCCAGTAATGCCATAAAAATTTAACTCAGGAGGGTCAATGAAACCACATGCAGAATTTAGAACATTTCCCAACAGCTTGTAATGAACTTTAAACCTGGTAAATGGTGAAGTAGCACAACAACAATGTGTTTTAAGAATACTGCAAGAGGAATTGGGTACTGCAAAGGCTCTCGGTCTCTTAAAAAGTCAAGTTTTATCCTGGAATGCAAAACAGTTTTATTAGGTGTACTTCCCAAATAAGAAGCTAAAGTGGACTGTGTCCTGGACAACAGAGGAGCCAAGGTTTTCCGCCCATCTGACAAGAGGAAAACCTTTTCCTGATGGAGAATCCTGTGTCTGATTAAGCCCTGACCATGTAAGACACAAAACCCAAGTACTTCAGAGAGTCTGATACCTGCAAAAGTACCAGCATAACCTACTTTACCTTCTCTCTCACGGCAGTCAACGCCCACTGATTCAAGGGAAAGCAGTCTCTACCAGCCACATAATGAACCAAGAAAAATTACCATTTTCAACCCTTGCAAGTAGCACAAACACTGAAACATAGAATATAAACAGTGCAAACAAGCACAAGAAAATAGCAATCGGTATTACTTCTTTCATATGCCTGAATTTTTTTTGCTGTTGTTTCTACCATAGAATCTAAATGAGAAAGTTCAGTTTTTACCGTGGTGTTCAGGTATCTTAAGGGGTAAGTGAGATCTCAAAGGTGAAAAGACTGTGATGCATCTAGGAGCAGAAAACGTGCTAATATTAAGCTACACTGTGTGCATGTTACCTGTTATGAAGAGATATGAAGTCCAAAGCAGAAAGGATCAGAGATGAAACTGTGGATTCGAAAGCACTTATGATTTTGTCCCAGTAAATATTAATTGTAGCAGAATTATACCAGTATTAAGTGCTGTTGAGAATACTGTCCCAGATGTGCTGTGTAACTGCTATTATCCTTTTTTATGGGCTACCCCACCCTGAATTGATGAACCAAATTAAACCCACATTTTTGTTAATTTAATGACTGTTCTTATATAGAATAAGTGCCCTGTTTCTATTTTTTAATTGCTTTTTAACAACAACTTGCACTGACATGCTCTTTTAGAAGACTTCAGTTCTTCATTTCTTTGAAGTGTACTTCTCTGAGTGTAAATGTTTTATTGCTCACAGAGAGAAACTATTTGAACCTGAACTCATGTTTGAGTGTGAGTTAAAGAGACAGAGTTACTTTGCTTTAAAGCTCAACTTACATTGGAGTAGAGAAAAAGCAAATGTCACTAATTCTCGTGAACAGCAATAGGGGTCAGGTTCTGTTCTGTTTTGCTGCCTGAATAACCGAATCCTCTTTTTACTTATCAGCATCCAGCAGTACTGTGAAGTATTAATCTATCTACCTACCTTACCACATAATGAATTTATTTCTTGGTAATGATCCTCTGTTGCTTTATAATTTAAGTCATTATTTTCTATGTACTATGCAAATGGGAAGACTGTTACCTAATTGTGATGATTGGGACAGTACCATTTTTCAGGGGTAAAAAATTATAAAATGATAGAAAAAATGATGTTGGTCATTTGGGATCTGACTTCAGACACTATGGTCATGCTCTTCATTTTACCTCTATTCCTGGATGAGCAGAGCAGAGAGGCAACAGCTCAGCTGATCTCTCTGTTGGTTTAGTATCAAACACTTTCGTCACACTTCTGCTAAAAACACAATCTCTGAGATTAGCCCAGACAAAATTATCCCATCCCACCCACCCCCAGATACTGCTCCTCAAAGGGAATAGTGTCACCTGTGGACACCTATCCCATCTTCATTCCCCAGTCATGCTATAAACACTACCCAGAAATTTCCAACTGTTCTAGCACCCATCTCTGATAGCCCTCAACATTTTAAAAGAGTCAAGTTTGTGGCAGCTGTCTTCAATTGCTTAATGAAGGATGTGAAGAATACAGGCTAAAACATATATTTAATATGTGAATTGTAAAGAATCTTAGTATCTATCAGCATTATTTCACAAAGAACTGTGAAAAACTTGCAGTCATAACTGCTTTTGTGCCATTGCAACTGAAAGTGGAATCTGATTCTCCAGTCAGTGTGCAATCAAAACCTTTCAGCAATAAAAAATCAGTTGTGTTAAACTTCAGACAGGGAGAGCATAAGCCTAAAAGAAATAATTTTTCTGCCAAGATCACTTAGTAAGGACAAAAGTTGTCTTACTAGGATATGAAAGTCATAATGGTGACTTAATTAATTCAGACTACTGAATCTTTTCTTTTTTCCACATCTTTCCTAATACAGTACTTCTAGAAATCTGAAAATTTGCTAATAGTTTATTTTTAAAATGTTTTGAGTTGGAATTTTTTCACTAATGGGTTTTGCAAATTTGACCTCAATTTTTCATTAATGTTTTAGCAAAATGCTGTAGTGCTGGAATAACTTAAAATTAAATATGCATTTTTAGCAAGAACTAGGAGATTGGAATGTGAAAGTCTTTCACTTTGATTATCTTTTAAAAAAGTAGAATTACTGTATCTTTGTTGTCATTAAGAAATAGTAAAAACAGCCAAATGCAGTACACAGTGCTTAGAATTCTGACTCGGTGTTTTTCTATACCAAAACATTCTGTGTGTTTGAAATATCCTATTCATAAATTTCAACGTATAGACCATCAACTAATGCCTCTAAGAATGAGGGTAAGATAGTATTTAGCTAAGAGAATATTCATACTGTTTTTCATCTGAAATTGTTATTAAGACACCATTTGGAGGGGCTTGTAGCCATTTTTAAGCATCTGTCATAAAGACTGGAAGTAGTGTTAAGTTTTTATGGCTTTTTAGGTATATATATATATTTATAGAATCATAGAATCATTAAGGTTGGAAAAGACCTCTAAGATCATCGAGTCCAACCGTCAACCCAACACCACCATGCCCACTAAACCATGTCCCTAAGCGCCTCATCTACACGTCTTTTAAATACTGCCAGGGATGGTGACTCCACCACTTCCCTGGGCAGCCTGTTCCAATGCTTGACCACTATTTCAGTAAAGGAATTTTTCTTAATGTCCAATCTAAACCTCCTTTGGTGCAACTTGAGGCCATTTCCCCTCGTCCATACATATATGTGCTTTTAATATAGTACACATGGGGTTTTTTAATAACTTCAAATGATTTTGCTTAGTTATTTAAAATTGGAACTAGTTTTAAGTCTCACATTTCATATTTCCAGTATCAATGACAGTAGTGCTGCAGGTTGTGCTTTTAAAGTAGCAAGTCTTTCATCCTCAAACAAAAGTTCTCTGTAATATTGTTGAAAATATAACCTTTTTAATTCTTGTGAAGTGACTTCTTTTGTTTAACTATTTTATTGGATAACACTAAGTACTTCATATAGGTAAATCTATTTCCTAAGAGGCAAAGGCAGCTCCTTTTCTTGTACTTGGGTGGTTGTAGGCATTTACTGGCATTTGCAAAACTGTCAAACTTTTCTGTGTCCCTATTGGAGAATGATTATTTTCAGATTCTTGTGTGGATTCAGTGATGCAATCAACCTAATTGTCTCCATTTTTAGTTTTGTTGGGAACAATCAAGGGGATTACAGGGAGAAAGTCTGTTAATTGCAATCTCCAGCTACCTTTCAGGGCCAGTGGTGTGACAAAATATATAATTAATATCTGCATTAGTTTATTTACTAGCTGTGCTAGCAAGCAAATGCAATTCTGAATTCAATAGATAAGTCAACTATGCCACTATCATTTCTATTAATTTTACCTTCCGTTGATGAGTATACATATTTTTAAATCACTCCTTGGCTTGGTCAGTATTTTTCACACGCTCTCAAGTATTATGCCTACTATAGGATATTAAGTTTAAAATCTATTTCAAAAGCAGCTATGGCTGCAGATCGTAATAGAAAGCTTCTTTGGTGTTCAGACCAATAAATAAATTAGAAGAAGGGCTTTAAGCTCTGCATGATAAAATGAACTGAAAGTAGGGCAGAGAAAGAACAACCTTTGTAACGAGCCTAGCCTGGGGCTAAGGAGAATCAGAAATTCATTGTGTATTTCAGAAAGTGCTGCAACAACAGTAATGAAGAGTTGGTGACTGAGGTTTTTCACTGCCTCAGGATACCAGTGATTCAGCTGGATATAATGATAGGGGATGCTAAGAATGCACTAAATAAATCCTGTGTCCATAACTCGTAATTTCAAACGGGAGCTATGGGCAGGATGGAAGGCCTGACAAGGGTTTGCAGCCAGCAGGATGCAGTATGGACCTGTTTGCTGTACTTACTTGATCACTGGGGAACACAGAGTGTATTTTATTAGTGTGATTATATAAAAAGATGAAATAAAAACACAATAGAAATAAGGCATGAATTGATGGCATATAAAATATTTAGTTGTGGACTAAGAAAAACATCAAATTTGCAAATGGTAGCACATGTTCTCCTGAAAATCAGAGATGTCTAAACCACCTGCCAGTTGAGAACCATCAAACTTCAGGGTTCTGCTTATTTCTGAAGTATATTTACAAGATGTCCTATCTGATCCTTCTTTCTGCTGTGTATGCTTTACTTGTGAAAGCATGGTAAACAGCACAGATATATGTGTCTGCATAAAACAATTTGAAAAAATACGAATCTGCTGAGTTGATTTTTATTTATATGCTTGCAATTTGCAATAAAATTATTATGTTTGCAGTACTGGATTAGGACTAGATTTTTAATTTGACTATTGGATTAGGACTTTATGAGGACGTGATTTTTCTTCCTTTTCTGTATTTTAAATTGCTAAGGTCTTGGTTTTCTACTTCTTTCTTAAACCTCTCCAACTATTAAATACTGTATTAAAAAGGTTGTTGCTAGGTGAAAATACAGGAATACTTGATGTGTACATATTGCTTTGAACAGTTGATATCTGAACTGCAATATTTTAAATCGTGAGTGCATGGAATTCCCTCTTTCACTAATGTGGTCTCTGTAGAAAAATCCCAGCCACTTGGAAACAGAGACGTTCCAAGTGTGTAATTCACCGTAGTGACTGTGTTAATGCTGTTCACAGTGATTTTTGCTCAGAGGCTGAGTGAAAGTAGCCTTCAAGAGTGTATGGGTGTAACTTGGTGACAGATCTGAAAAACATAAACTGCTTTCCCTGCTCACTGCCCTAGCAGCAAAATTTACCAATGATTAAGATGTTCGTTTAAAATGAAAAGGATCCTTCTGGTTCCATTACTGTAAAGAACTGATTTATTTAAATGGAGTTGTTTATTTCTCTTCCTATTCCACTAATTCCCATCTCAGCTTCCTTTATATGAAATTCATAGCACTATCTCACCTAGAAATGTAAAAAATCAGTCATGGGAAGTGCTCTTTCTAACCTGCTGCTACACTTTTGCACAAAAGTAAGTCAACTCTTTAAAACAGAAATAGCCAGATTCCTTGGAGCAGTCGGCATTGGGCGGGAAGGCTACTCAGGCTAGCCAGGTAAACAAAAGAATTTAGCTGGCATGAAGTAAAGCTATTAATCTGGGAGAAAATCTTTGTTAGATCTTTAAACTTCAAAATTTAGTGGCTCATGATAAGAAATCCTACAGTTACTCCATATGGGGGGGGGAGGAAAAGTTCTTATGTCCTATGGTGTAACTATACTTGCACAGCTACTGGTATCAGGACTACAAATACTCCTGTTAAATGCATGAGAATGAGGCTTTTAACAGCCAACAGGCAGTGCACAGAGATGAAAAATGCTGGGGCAGAGGTGAGCATTGCACAGTGCTGCCGCTCTGCACTCGTATGCCCCGCTCCAAACCTTCACCCGAGCCTTCACCCAAGCCTGCATCCTGTATTTTCAGCTATGCAAGACTCACAGTTGTATTCTTTTTTAACTGAATGGTAATAATTCTTTTAAATGTAAATTTGGTAATTAATATATGAATTTGTATACTTGCATGGCTGTCCTTGATCCAAATAATATACACTTTATTTCTTAAAAATTTAATGTGAAATACATACTTTCCAATTCATTCATTGTCCTCCTCTGCCTTGAAGAGAGCTTTTAAGCCCATCTAAAACCTCTCCAAACAGTAGCCCTGTAAAGTAGGCTTCATAGAAGAGAAGAGGGATGAACTATTCCACCTCTTCTGGGGTAACGGTGTCCCTGTGCAAAACGGAGTTGAAGAGTCTTTGGGGCAGAGAAGAAGCAGGTGAAAGCCAGACTCTGTCCTTGCTCCAAGTGATGTCTGTCCAGGGACTGTGTCATGTATAAGCAGGTCACTGAATCACCTAACAGATGAGGTCCTGCATATTCTTCTATGGTTGCATCTAGGTACAAACTAGCTCTAACCTGGCTAAGAGAAGAGCTTTTACTGATTCTGCTATGGCCATATGTGGCTTGGAGCGGACTACAGAGTCTGAAAAGCTGGATAAATACTTATCTGCTATGTAGTCTATGCTGAGGTCTGGCTTCTAAGACTGTTGTGTTAATTGTACCATGTTTGAAGTTATCTAGGTTATGTCTTTGTGAGCTGTGTGAGTTCAGTAATTAAAATGCAGGAAGTATTCTAGATTGATTCTGAAAATGAGATTTATCCTGTGTCACTTTGGTACTTCCAAATAGAGTTTCTCTCAAATTCTTCATGAAACATCTTCCTATTTCCAGTTAACCTAATACTCAGGTTTTCTTCTTAAACTTTGGACTTATCCTGAGTTAATACACATTTAGCTTTGAGTTACCCATACTTATACTGTATCTTGGATAACAATTCTTAAATAGCTGGTGACGTTTTATAATGCTGCTTTATCTATATCTTTATGAATAAATAAAAATTATGCTTACAAGTGCTAATTTCCTGTATTAATGTCCATAAACAGAAAAAAATATTAATCACAGAAAACAAAATGCAAAAAGCAACAATTCAACAATAATTTAATGTGTTGAGTTGAGAAGCCCCTTTTAAATGTTTCTAAACTAATGACAAAAAGACAAGAAACTGGGAGGGGAAATATTTTCATTAAGATCAGGAGACAAGGGATTGTGTGTATTTATGTTTATGAGATATAGTATTTATTAAATACTGAGTCTAATGCTAAACAGTTTACTAACCTTCTTCATTATCTTAATTTCTCAGCAAGATATTAATGTTTTGATTCATGTTTGTGGTTTTTAGAACTGAGTCAAACAGCAGGGAGCTCTTTAAAGGGAATGGCTTGCCTCCTCCTAAGCTGCTCTCTCCCTATGTTAAGTAGGAAGGCAGTGGTTGCCTTTCTGCTCGTGCTGCTTCCAGAAGGCATCCTTCCTCAAATTTTAAAAATGGTGAGTCACTGCTGCTTGGACCAACAGTCAAAGAGGGGCCATTTTCTAAGGCAGGATGGGGAAATGACATTGCTGTCAGGAATTTGTCCTCTTTCAGTGAGCTCATTTTAAGCAGCTTTGCAACATTTCTATGCTAAGGCCAGAAAGGCACAGTAGTTATTTTGTGCCTCATTTACCTCAAATATCCCCTAATTGTTGCTTGAGGGTTCTAAAATAGAGGCATGGCAATAAAGGAATGCACATATCTTTTCGGGGTTATGGTAATAATATAGTTAGTATTTATTGCATTAATGGCTGGTAATGGATAACTCAATTAGTTCAGAGTCCATTTGTTAGGACACCATTCAAATGGGGTACCTCAAAGAGCTAATAACTTAAAAGATTAGAAGATGACAAATAACAGATAAGCTAAATGAAAGGAGAGTGGATAACAAAGATAATTAGAGGTTTTAGCACAAACAAGTACTGTGAAATACTTGGTTGTTAAGCTTTTCATTACTTGTTTTCTGCCAGTCTGTATGACAGCGGGAGAAACCTAAGAGCGGAGGAGGTGCTGGCTTCATAGATTCTGACTGGGAATTCTTTCCGTGTGGAACAATCTGATTTTTCACTTTAGTGTGACTGGCAGCTAAAACATAAAGACTGGCCTTGCAGGAAGATAATATGATAGGGAAGGTACAATTAATTTTGTGAGAGTTTTGCAATTTATTCCAAGAAGTTCTGGGTTCAAAAGGTAGAAGTGAGATCCAGTAAAGGTAAATAAAATTAAAACAATTATATAGTAGTAAGTGATAATCTAGAAAATTATTTTACTTACCAGCATTTTAAAATGATTAAAAGAGGAGTGGTCAGTGAGTATGGTTAAGGACTTGAGGAATCAAGGTGAGTAAGAAATTGATGACTAACTATTAGATGATAGTTCTTGTAAAAATAAAAAAAAAATAGGGAGAAGTTACAATATTTGAACAGTTAGGATTCTTTCCTGCAGAAAGGAGTGGTTCACTTACTAGTATTGTACTCCGTAGCTAATTAATAGCCTACATGAAATTATTGTAGTTAATTATGCGGTCGTTAATATCCCACCAAGAAGGACTCTTGGTTTCAGTACACAAACTGCTGCAAAGAAAGGTTCCAGTTTAATTACAATGAACACTAAAGCAAGAAAGAGAAATCATTGTTAATTATATTTAACACCACATTAATTCCTTCTTATCTTTCTGTAAAAGGACACGTCATGAGATATATTGGGTTTTATTGCCATGGATTGCAGCAATGTAGTTTTTTTACTTCTACAGACAGTTTTCATTTCTGCTTTTGGAACAATCTTCTAAAAATGGTATTTTAAGTATTTTTTGAGTTCTGTTCCTTTAAAGAAGACCTTAGTATTTGTTAACTATCCTACTCTTCATAATTTAAAAATTAACAAACATAGCTACAATGCCACTAATTAAAATAAAATTTTCATTTAAACTACAAAGGCAAAATGGGCTTCCATAATATTCTCCTACAGTTAAATATTGCATAAAATTAGATTAGGATATTCACGTTGAGATTAGATAAGAGATCAATGCTGAATCATGTCCAAAATTTGTATTCATACTAGTTACTACTGGAATCTTCAGGGTTGTTTTTGTGAGAATTCTATCAACTTGGCTTGAAAATAAGCATGTACAGAACAGGCATGGAATCAAAACTGAAGGGATGAATTTGTTTGCAGAATTTCCTGATTTAAATTATTTCTCCTTTCCCCTATTTGTTTTAAGATTCCAGTGACTATCTTATCCTGTAAGGTTTGTATATCATATAGAGACATTATTTAAACACCTATTCAGTTATGTATCTTGCCTCTTGGTTTGCAATTAAATAAACAAGAAAGGCATCTTCCAAACGATAAACTAGTGCAATCATGCCTAGAATATATGAAGTTTCGGAATAAATCAGAATCAATATTTTTAAACTCTATTTCCTGTGTTTTGTTTTTTGAAGTTTCTATAATATATGAATTGTGCGCAAACATTCTATACACAGAACATAAGCCTGTAGTATTTTGTATCTTTCATTACTAAACTGTATTGTAAACCATTAAAAACTTGACACCAACATAAAAATACATAAAATCAAGAAAGTATTGCAGTATGTTCAGTAATCATTAAATCTAGTTGGATGAATCTGTTTACTGGCAATACAGACGTATTCTGTAAAAATAGTACTTTATAAGGTTTTAGATTTTTTTCCACAACATGAGGGCTAGGTTATTCATATAGTCCTCACTTTTTATTATTTAAAGGGATTTATCACTCTGTTTATTACTCAGAGATTATTATTAATCTTCTCCCTAGTAATCTTTGCCTCTAAAAAAATGCTGACATGAAATCAATTTGCCTGGTTTCCTCAGTGAACTACTACTCCTACTCTTACTGGCTTTGACTTAAGTAAATCTTGATATAAAAAAGAGGTAATTGGGCCCAAGCTTAAAAACTTGGTGTCCCAGTCACTGATCTGGCAAGACCAGATCCCTCAGAGTGCAGACTATACTGAACCCTCATTAAAATGTTTGAACCATAGGGTATATTCAACTGCAAAGCTTTTAGCAATGTAAGGTTTCAAACTCATTTGACTCACCAAGATTACCTGGATATCAGTAAATGTGCAATCTATCTCATGCTTTTAACTTTAAGATACGAAAGGAAACGAGTTCTTGAAGATGAACTGCCTGACTAAAAATGTTCTACAATAAATATACCCCATTCACTTTTCTAATGATGCATAGATATCCTCTGCAAGTATTGTGACCAGATTCCATCTGAATATTTGAGTGAAATTATTTTTTTAGCTTTTATTGAAGAATAATTGCCTGCAAGCCTGTATTTAGGAAGTAGTCCTTGCTTTAGCCCTCATTCTGTTGTTCAGAAAAGTACCTTTCATGTAACATTTTTGCCATTAGCAGCTTTTAATCATGTAAATATCATCTATAGCTATAAAACTTAACAAAAATATAGAATGCAAAGATCTCAACAAAAAGTAATTTAGTGCTGCAGTAATGAATAAATTTTCTGTGTATGCAAACACTTTTCTGTACTGTTAAAGCATCATATTCATATCTGAGAAAGAAGTCTTATATTGAACTATTCAGCATACTCTATGATAATGTATTACTACTGAATATCAGTATATTGTAATTTGCATAATCAATTTATTTTTAAATGAAGACTTTCTACAAAACAAATATTAGGATATGCAAAAATTGGAAATTATATATTCGTTATAATGTGTAAACTCCCGTAGGTGCAACTCTTAACCTAATAAATTTAATTACAATAGGAAAATAATTCAGAATGGAAGTGACACAAGGTATTTAGGAATACTGCAGCCTAAACTAAATGGCCTCATATCCCATACATCTTTACAACAGTTATAGAATGGTGATATAATATCAGTCTTTAAGTGTTCATTTCTTTCTCCTGTTAGTACTAATACTAATTAGTACTATTAACCTCAGACAAGGTAAATTCTTTATGACCTAAATAAGAATGCAGTTCTGATCAGTGTGATACCTGGGTAAATACTAAGTAGACACTCACATAGACCCTGTTTCCTACCCCGGAAAAACACGAGGGTGAGAGGGTTGAAGTGTTGTTTAACCTTTATGAAAAGTATTATGTTCTAATAACTGCAAGTTAGAAGACACATCATATTTCTTCTTCCTGGTTTTAATGACAGAAGGGTGTTTTTTTGTTCACTGTAAAAGCTTATTCTTGAGTGCCTACTGGGAAAAAGTAGGCACTCAATATCTACTAATGATGATACCATAGCATATTTCTTCTTCCTGCTGCCCAGAATGAAGAGACGAATGTGAAAGGAAAGATAAAACTGGTTACTGGAATGGCTCTGGTAGAGAATCAGGATGCACAATATGGATAGATGTGTTGCAGGCACAAAACTGAGGTCTAAACATAGGTCTTATAACTCATATGGCTCCATCCAGATGAGGCCAATGATCAATATCAACCTGAAACTGTCAGCGTTGGACAGAAAAAAAATGGTTAACATTTAATACATCCTAAGCATAGAAACGTAGCCAGCTTCATGATAGTTTTCCCTAATTAAGTAAATTGGATTATATTTACACAGACATTGAACATGGATTTCTATTGCTTCATTAATTCTTCTGAAAGTATGTATGAATTAAAGTTGCAACGTGAAGTCATAATATCTAGTTATTTGGGTTTGTGTTTGGGTTTTTGTGTAAGTTTGTGGGGCTGGATTATAGTCCTTTTCAGTGTATTCCAGTTTAGGCATCATTGGTATACACCCTTCTGTTGCCTTACTCATCTAGCTCTTAACGTTCCTTTCTGCTCAGTCATGGATATTGAATTAGTTAGAATTTGTTTAGTACATTCAAGATGTGCTTAATTAGGTCAATCATTTCAAATACCCTATCAGCACTTTTGCTAAGCACATGATGCTTAAAATAGTTTCAGGATGTTCTAATATGTATTGACTGAACCTATCTGGGGGTTGTGCTGGGGTTTTTTTAATTATTATTTTTGTCAAGGTTGAATTTTCTTATAGGAACTGACATAAAAGAAAGAGTCTTAAGAAAATTTTAGTCATTTGCCTATTTTTATAATCCTTAAAGAGAGAATCTTTTTTTGGAAAATAAGGTGTTTATATTTGACTTCTCTAGGTCCTTCAAACTAATAGAGATACTAGAAATACTTCTATATTCTTAAAAATGAATTTAAGTTAATTTTAAAGATGAATGTCAAAGTAGGCCTGGCAAACAGCTATTACATTTGTCTCTGTTTAAATACTGATTGTCCATATAAGTTGATTACTCTGCAGATTTTCTGGTTTTGAAAGTAATGTAAAATCAAAATTAAGAATATTGGCATTCTTCACTACATCAGAGACTCTCTGAATATATTTTGTCACATAGTTCACTTATCAGCATGCCACTAGAAATAAGATGTAGATTGTTTTAATATATGGAAAAGGCTAAAATTCCAAAGTCAAAACTATCCTTTCCTTTTTGAAAACATTTTTTTCCTGAGGATGAATTTAGCGCATTGCAGATATATGGAGCCATAATCCTGTTTAGATTCCAAAATTATTCAGATGGATATATGACATCACATCCTTTGTAAAGAATTATTACATGCTGATAGCAAAGACCCTTTTAAAATAGTTCTATTAATCTTTATGTTTGAGAGGGAAATGCACAGTACTTGCACCAGCCTCACCACTGCTGATTCTTACTGAAACACAGAAATCTATCGGGTCCAGGCCTTTATCACTAAACTTGTGTCTTCTTTGACCTGTTTTTGAGAAGAGGTCCATTTCTTTATGAAGGAAGGCACAGTAAATCAATTTTGGCAAACTGCTCAGCTTAACTGTCCACCACAAAATCATATCAAATACTTAAAAAGATATATTTAAATGTAGATATAAAATAGGAGTACTAAACTGACAGAAGAATACCAAACTAGTTTATATTATCCCAAATAATAACTACTGTATAGCCATTTTCAGTACTATTCCAGTATTTTACTCTTTATTTCTTTTGATTTAGAAAAAAATATTATCCATAAGCTTCAATGTAAGGATATGTAATTGTATATATTTTAACTTGGTATCTGTATCCATTTAAACATTTTCTTATTATTAATATGTATATAAATTAAACATTTTTTATCAGACCAGTTAATTGCTCTTGAGGAAGCCTTTATAAAGACTTGAGTAGAATCATATTACAGATTTGAAAAAAATGAGACTGAAACCCAGCTTTAATGAGAATGCAAATGAGAATTACTAAGGTTCAGTGAAGGTCATAGCAGCTTAATCATCAATTTATGTCAGCAACTTCTCACAAGTAACAAATGAGTATTAATAAAAACTGTTGTCTTAACAGATTAAACCACAAAATTATGATTGCTCTAGAATTTGACCAGCTGTCCTCATACACATGCAGTTCACTTTAAGTTGGCTGTTTTATCTACAGATTCAAGATTAATCTATTTAGGGATTGGTTTGTTTTTTTTTTTTTAATGAACATTTTAAATGACTTTGTATGGTCTTCTAAAAGGGGTTCTAAAAATGTGTTTTTTGTTGTGCCTAAGGAATAATTTTTTCCCCTGAAAAAGCAATTTTGATCATTCTCAGCTGAAACTGTAAACTATTTGTTTCAATTAAAAATAGATAGGTTGCATGGATATGCTTCTACTAAGTTGAATAAAAATACTGAATTTCCTAGGGCAAAATCACTTCATTGAAATTTAATTTGAATCTCTTTCTACCTTGTAACTTACATCCCTACAACTATATAGTTTTCAAGAACAGAATGTATTGTTGAAAGGAAAAATAGAAAAATGATCTTCCTTCTCTCTGAAACATTCATGAAACTCAAACAGAAGAACCCAAAAAAGCAAACTTTGTTTTAGCTCTTTTACTTTGCTTAAGAGTCTATTTTGACAGTTTGAATATATTTACTGCTCAACTAATAATATTCCTTTGATGGAAATAAAATATAAGCTTAAAATAATATGAATCAGAAAGATTAATTTTATTCTATACAGTTGTAGATAAATGTGTAAATATTTAGCCACTAAGAATACGGCCAGTTATTGCTGTAAGCAGACGTTTCCATTTTAAGGAAAGCTTCCTGATCTTAAAATAAGCCAGTCATGTCACAGTTCCCATAGTTTATACTCTTTTGAGTATCTAGAGAATAAGATAAGAGGAAGGATTCATTAACACAGACAGTTCTCTGCAGACATGACTTAATAGCTGCTGGATCATGGACAAGTCCCACTCTGACAGCTTACAGTGTCAGAGTGCTTATGAGCTACTTTCTACACTGAACTGTTTAGACAAACCCACAAAAACATGTGCAAACAACCAAATTAAGAAAATGCTTTTTTTTTTCCTTGAGAAGGTTTCCAGTATCAGACAATCATACTCAAGTATCTCTTGCTCTCTTAGAAACAGAAAATAAGTGAAATGAAATCAATAATACTGTGTATCTGTTATGAGGCAAACACCACCACCCACCCCCCAGCTTTTCCTTATATCAAGATCTGGAATATAAAGGTAGAATATTAACTTCATAATGCATGAAACCTCCCTATGGGTGAGGTTAAATAATCCTAAAAATTAAATTTTAGCAGAAGGGAAACTTCAAACTATGAAATTGATGATAAATCCAGAAAATATGGAACACATTACTGCTGGGCATTTACACAGAAGATTGAATTAAGGACTTAAAACAATTCCATCCATATTACTGATTTTAGTTCAGTGTTAAATAAGAACAAAATAACTCTAGGGCAATCTTCATTGTGCAAAAAGATGAACTTCTCCAAAATGTGGATACTACCTATTAGAGTAGAGCACAAATAGTGACACCTGATCTGTCAAGCTAGTTACATAGTGCGGAAGTAGTTTTATGTGTGTGCATGTGCCGAGGTGCAAGACAGAAAGCAAGCAGATCAGATCTGATCTCCATCCTCTTGTACACTACACGACTATGAGCAAACCTTGCTTTAGTATTCAGTACAGGTTGCATTGATAGGTTGGGTACGTGAGGATATTGTAATCCTCTTTCCACTTCATTACCACCACGTGGACCTATATTTCTTATAATGGGCTAGGGAACTTACTGCTGTGCAGCCCTTTCTCACTGTCCAAGTACTGCAGGCAGTGCTTCTTTAATCTTCATTTATGTGTACACTAAACACTGGCATGCTTTTTTGTTGTTGTTGTTGTTTTTCCGACTGAGGTTGTATTATATACCGTACTTTGCAAGTATGTGCACTGGTGCTTTGAAGTTCCATACCAGTGCGCTCACTCCGTGTGACTTGCCTCATCTTTAGTTGCTTCCAACAGGGATCTAGCTTAAGCTGAAGAATGTATGAAGGCAGGGGCATGATAACACCAACCAACTGTAATACTAAATGTGTAATACTAACATGCTAGACCAATGACCAATGCATTAGAACACTAGTCCTCTAAAGATAAAGGTATTATATCTCTACCTACAAGCTTTGTTTCATCTATGTTCTTAGACCACTGTAGCAACACAGCTAAACATCTAGGCTGCACTTAAACTTGGAGGAGAGAGGTGGGCATCTTCAGGTAGGAGTCAAACATAGAGTGAAGCCATCTAGGGTGCCTGCCTTCCTTCTAAGGTTAGATGGAGTCTAGATGAACAGCTGAGGCTAGGCGTCTAAGCTTTTTCAAGGCTGAAAGTTTGGTGAGATTAATCCTCTTTGTACCAGTTTACTTTTATCTGAGTTGAATAGTAAAAATGTTATGCTTTGCATTATATCTTTTTTGTACATTAGCTCTCCTGAAGTTTATGAAGTTTATTTATAGAAACGCTCTGACTGTAAGAATTGAATTTCATGACAGGGTTCCTAATTGCATCTAACTCTCTATTTCTAACTTTTTTCACTTTATCTCATTATAATTTCATCTTTTACATCATACGTGATTGAGTTATGATTTACGTACACCATTTGAGTCTCTTACTAACTCTACATCAAATCAGCAATAGCTGTAATACCCCTACATTGCTGTTAGAACCATCATACTGTATGTATAAAGCTAGTTCCTTCAATTTGTTTTTTTATACACTCGTTAGCCGGGGTTATGTATGTGAACAATGCATAAATTCAAGGTGGAGAGTTTAGATAACCATGAACTTCTCCCAAATTCTGTGCTTATTTTAGAAATAATAGAAATATTTAACATTTAAGACAATGCTAAGAGGAATTCTGAGTTTAGATCTTATATAGTAACAATGCTTTTAATTATCAGGAAAATGGTCGGGGGGATAGAACACCTCTCCTATGAAGAAAGGCTGAGAGGACTGGGGTTATTCAGCCTGGAAAAGAGAAGGCTTCAGGGAGACCTTATTGCAGCCTTTCAGTCCTTAAAGGGGGCTTATAAGAAGGATGGGGACAGACGTTTTAGCAGGGCTTGTTATGACAGGACAAGGGGGAATGGTTTTAAACTAAAAGAGGGTAGATTCAGACTAGCTATAAGGAAGAACTTCTTTACAGTGAGGGTGGTGAAACACTGGAACAGGTTGCCCAGAGAGGTGGTAGATGCCCCATCCCTGGAAACATTCAAGGTCAGGTTGGACGGGGCTCTGAGCAACCTGATCTAGTTGAAGGTGTCCCTGCCCACAGCAGGGGGGTTGGACTAGATGACCGTTAAAGGTCCCTTCCAATCCAAACTATTTTATGATTCTATGATATTATCCTACCTGTCTTAGGAGTTTGCATTTTCATTTTTTTCTTTAAAAGAACTTTAGTATTGAGTTGCATTATAGGATACTATCTATACTTTACTTCCAGTGAATTTTTATTTGGTGTGTTTAAATGTGGCTGCTGGATGATGCTGTTCTTGCTTAGCAGTTAATCTACTTGAGCTGAATAGAAATATACCTCCAGTGCCATTAATAACTGAATTAATACTATTTTTATCAAGCTACATTTCCTGTTCCTACATTTTCACTCATTTGGGTGAAATACTCCATTTTTTTTCCCCAAAAGTATCTTGAATTCTAGAATTTCACATCTGATTTGAGTATTATTTCTAAACTATCCCTTTACTGTATTATTCATTTGATTCTAATTTAATGTGTCTTATTTACTTGTTCCTTTATTTATTAATCCATTAATTATTTCTAAAAATCTTAATAAGTGATTTCATTACTTGAAAACCAAATCACCTTGTTAGTTTCTATGGTGTCTTCTAAAATGTAGGAAAAGAAATTGACTTTGTAGAAAAAGAAAATGACTGAATATGGCAACATTCTCTGATTTAGTTTCATAAACAATGATTATCAGTAACATCAGGGAGCAGCAAGAATGGGCTGCTCCATGAGGAAAGGCAAGTTGGGAGCTGAGTGACAGCAAGGTGGGCAGCAGTGACCTCACCAGCAAGGGCCCAGTCCTACAATACCCAAACGAGGTGAGCAGAGCAGGTCTGGTTGCATTAACCAGAGTCAGAGGAGAGTCTAGAGCACCAGGCAAAACTGAAGTGATGAGGGATGTCCCAGGTCAAGCTGGGAAGTCAAGTCAGCAAGTCAGGATCAGGTCCAGTGATGGTAACCAGGATCAGCCCTACTGCAGTGATGCCCAGGCAAGTCTGTGCTGAGAAGGCAGGCCAAGCCTTGCAAACACAAGCCAAGAAGTCAAGTCCCCAGGTTACGGTCAGCGTCTAGATCAGCAGGGTACACGGCCAGGCACAGGCACGGTAGTACTGTAACTCAGACAGCAACCAAGGGCGAGAGCCTGAGCTCAAATGCAGGTTCTCAACAAAGAAGGGAGGCCACTGCTTCTCACAGAAGTCTGAACTGAGGTTATGGAACTGTGCCATATCAGCACTCAAGCACTCACCTTCAGCACAGGTGGTTGAACCCCCAAGAAGGGAAAGTGTACTCAGGAACCTGAGAAATTCACAGATAACTGCAAATACTTTGTTTTGTTTTGGTTTGGTTTTTTTCTGAGCTGGTCATATGGAAAATAGATATTGATTTTATCTAATGGATAGCTGGGAGAAGTAATTAATTTTGACAATTTAATTTCTTTCTTGTGTTGTTTTTAACTTGTTAAGTGTTTGAAACGTAGCACTTAGAAAGACAATCTATTATGCTCACATAACACCATGTATTTGAATTTTTGGACTTGTAGGTTATATTTAAAATCAACTATGGGTTTATTTCTTCTTTTATTTTTCTTTCATGATGTTACTTTAAATAAATTAAATTGAACTTAACAAATCCCTTTCCACTTTCCATGTCCATATCTACAATTTTCCTCATTGAACAACCTGAATCCATTGCAGTCAATAGTTCTAGAAGATGGCATAATATAAAACACATACATTAACTATAATTTCAAGATTTGTAGGCAGAGTTTGTGTTTTTCTCAGTTAGAAAGCTCCCTTTTGACTGTGTATCCAGAAGGGATTTAATTCATTCTTCATCAAGTCCATAGGAAAATATTAGAAATATCTTCCCATACACTGAAGTTCTTACCTGCCTACTTTTCTTTGGGAGTGGTAGTACTTACAACACTAATCTTTTGCATAATAGATAATGATTAAAATAGTCTGGTAGGTGAAAGGAGATTAAATTTCATCTTCTGCATTTCTGACAAGTAGTCTAATAACCAGGCTGCAGGTGTCACAGATAAGAGTACTTAAACTGATTCTTCTTGAAGTTGAACCCCTATGCCAACAAAGGATGCAATAGTCCTGGTACCAGGACAGAAAGTAGAAAAGATCTCATTTTAGTCTAATGGTATGAGCAATGAGTTTGCATGAGCTATAGATTCGGTCCCAAATACAGTTCCTTGAATGCATATCCATTTAACATTAGACATTAAACAAATGAACCCATTTCTGCTTTTAGCTACTACTATTTTAGAATCAGCAGTGCTTGCTCTCCTGGGTACACAGTAGCCTAGTATCAAGAAAATAGATAGGAAGTATTTCACACAAGATTATTAGTATGGATGTCTTGTGAGACTGGGATTCAATATTTCTGAGTTGAGTAGAGATGGAAACCCATCTCACAATTCCAGTATTAATGCTGTAAACACAAAGATGGGTTATGTGACAACAAACACAATTTCTACTAAGTCTAATATTTTCATCTTCTTCAGAGACACACAGGCAGTGTGGACCTAAGCCAGGATAGCAATGGATGAAAAGGAATCTATCTCCTTAGAAATATGGGTATGGGCAAATATCCTAATGAGATTAGATTAGAATCATAGAATCATAGAATCATAGAATCATAGAATCATAGAATAGTTTGGGTTGGAAGGGACCTTTAAAGGTCATCTAGTCCAAACCCCCTGCCATGGGCAGG
>NW_009203387.1:0-207 GCF_000690835.1 Fulmarus glacialis | reverse complement strand
GCTAAAATGTCTGTCCCCATCTTTCTTATAAGCCCCCTTTAAGGACTGAAAGGCTGCAATAAGGTCTCCCCGAAGCCTTCTCTTTTCCAGGCTGAATAACCCCCAGTTCTCTCAGCCTTTCTTCATAGGAGAAATGTTCCATCCCTCTGATCATTTTCGTGTCCCTCCTCTGGACGCACTCCAACACGTCCATGTCTTTCCTGTGCT
>NW_009203386.1:76330-77247 GCF_000690835.1 Fulmarus glacialis | reverse complement strand
TATGATTCTATGATTCTATGATTCTGTTGGAGTTAGCAAGAACAGTTAATAAAGACTTGTATTTCATACAAAAAAGCTAGAAGTATTCCTTGTTTTACTCTGGAATGTACTCCAGGAAATCAAGATCAATAATAAGCACCTATGGTCTTAATTTTAACTAGAAGAATATAAAAAGCAGATGGTTCTAAATTGCATTTAAAGTAGAAATCAGAAGAAATGACCCCACATGCACAACAAAATTATTCTTAACAATAATATTAAATGCTAAGGTCTGATCCTAAATGCAGGGCATTACTATGCAATCAAATGTCTGCAAGCTAAAATCTAAAGTGGCAGTCACCACCCTATGCCAATCCCTTAGCAAATTTTTATCCTGAATAAGTAATATGCTGTGCTTGCTCCAGTGGGATTCAGCTGACAAATAAAGAAACTTAAACTTGTATGTCTATATTTGATCAGCTGAATACATCTTCAGGCCTTATTGACAGTATTGACTAGGGGTCCATAAATTGTAGTAGGAGTTAAGACACCGTAGCTCAATTGTAAGGTACCCCATTAGAGGCTACGGTGGCAAGACTAAGAAGAATCATTACAGATTCAGCCACCAAGATTTGAAAACTTAGTGTAAATACAGCTGATCGGTCTTTCACAAGACACAGCTCTGTTGCGATGCCAGCTAAGGAAGAGCAAGAAACATTCAGATATGTTGCATGCCATTCTCAGGATCCTAAGTCATCAGTTTTGAAGCAGATCTCCATACTGATTTGAAAAATTATGATAGTATAACAATTCACCGAAAGAGTTTTGTGCAAGTGAGATAAGAGTTTTGAGGCAAGACTGAAAGAAAGTGAAGAACTCATGTTGGCTTCTGTTTCAAAGTAGCTAATAATCCTTTGATTTTGAGTAGAGTTGTGATA
>NW_009203386.1:45264-76313 GCF_000690835.1 Fulmarus glacialis | reverse complement strand
AAAGAGAAGGGAAAAATAAATGAAGATTTAAGTGTAAGTTGCAAAAAATAAAAGCTAAATTTAAAAAAAAAAAAAACCAGATGGTGAGAAAATGCATGTAAAGTATTAGTGGTGTGGATTCTGTTTACCTAAATCAAAGGTCCTAGAAACATAGTCTGGCTCTCCCTGTCAACACACAGGAACAAAGCTGAATTTCTAGGAGGCCAAGCACCCTTTTGAGTAAATGAACTTTAAAAATTTCTAGTAACTTGGTCAACTTATAGGTCTCTGGCAAAAAAATACGGTGCGTGATCCATAACTTTGATGTTTTTTACTTCTGGGTTTCCAATCATACAGTTCTTATAACATAGCATTTTGAAATATGCTTGTAGCACAATATCAAACTCTAGATAGAGATGTAGGCAGATACAGGTGATACCCAAAGTGTATGTGTGTGTACACATAGACTTGTGTGCACGTACATAGACTTCAAGGGGTCTTAACCAGGCCATCATGATGTTTGTATCCAGTTCACATTCGAAAAATCTTTAAAAGCTGTTTTTAATGAAAAAAAAAATCAAAAAACAGATGACCTACTTCTCGGCAGTGCTAATTAAGCTAATAGGATGCTGTAACCGGCTACAGTAATTCCAGTATACAAGGCAATGCCTTCAGAGTTAGCAGAAGTATCTCACACTGCACTACATTGTATTGCAGAGACATATGCCTACGTGTATGGTTTAGGAAATGGTTTGTGTCTGATCTTAATGTCATCTTAACAGGTTCACCTTTTACGTAGATAATGTTTCCTACCTTTTTTGACGCCAAGTTAAGAGAGTTATACACATAAATACTAAGTCAGAGAAAACCTTCATACAGTTCTCAAGCAAAATCCCTGTCTTTGTAAATGTTAAATGAGTAGAGATTTGTTAGAGATTTTGTAGAGAAATGTTAAACGAGCATAAAAATGCAGGCCTTGTTTATTTATTGGGCAGTGTAAAAGGCCAGGCATGCAATTTGTAAACAGAACCTCTTTCTTGGATGGCCTACTCTTTTCTAGGATCAGAAATCCGTCTATTCAGACGGCCACATAGCTGTCTTAAAAGACACTGTGTCAACCTGTCTCAAATTATCATTCTTGGATTTGTGATGATTAGCATGGGTGAGATGTAAGACTCCAAACATATTTAACTCTGGATCCTCTGGTTAAATATATACTAACCACTAAGGTGAATAGCAAATCTTATTTCTGCTAAGTATTGCAGCCCCAAAGGATCTGTGGTGTTTTGAAATGCAGAGGCAGAGCCCTGTGCCTAAATACACTGTAACACTGCATAACTGCCCTTGCACATTCAGTAATATTTTCCACCACATTCAGCCAGCTGACGACATAGAAAGTGTGTAGTCTATAAACAAATGGATTTAAATAAAGCCACATTTTGGAGATTTGCTTGAAGGTCTTAACAGGACAAACAATGTGGTTGGAGTCGCATAGGTTGAAATTATGCTGGTGTCTAGGCATATTGGCTGTTTGCTAATTTCTTACAAAGGACAAAAAAATCCATTTTTCCTGGTGATGTTTATTCCCTTTAGCCAGACAGAAAGAACACTAACCTAAAGGTCATGCTTACAGCTTAAAGTAAAATGGGCTTAATCTAATACCTGTGATAAAGAGTCTTTAGACTCAGAGTAGGATGAAGTGAACAGAACAAATATTCAAATTTTTCAGAGTACTTGTATCAAAATGAGATATACCCAGCATTTTTATCTAAATGTATTTAGCTTTAGAAAGGAAGTTTTAGAGAGGGTTGACATGAAAGCATAATACTTCAAAGTGCTTTTCACTTGAAGGAGAATGATAAACAAGAAAGAGTTAAAATACACTCTGGAGTGACAGACTCTGACAATTATAACTAACATACACACAAATGTTGTGGTCAAATAAAAGAAAATGGATGTGAACCTTATCTAAATCTTAAATCAATCTTTATCCTAATACAAAGCCTTCTCTTAAACTATGAAAACATTCCTGAGGTTTTAAGTGCTCTAGACAGGTTTTTCCTTCACCATAGTATGTCCTTATTTAGGTAAGGCTGAAATAGATGTGAAGGGTAAGCATATCTAAATGAGCATTTCATGGTAAACCTCGTAATCTTTCCAAAGGTTATCTTTTTTTCTGGTCAGTCACTGTAGATGGATAATCAGTGACTATCAGAGAGAGCAACTGAGAGGGAGTAGAAACAATTCCAAGCTAAATAGTTGACTTCAGGATGGGTTCTGGGAGGATGAAAGAAAAGCAGTTAGTCTTTTTCTGACACAATGAAAAGAAAGTAAACCGTTTGGACTACTACCTCCAGCTACAAAATAGTGTCAGAGGAAGAGACAAAAACAAACAAACAAACAAAAAACTATCTCAAAACTTCTTCTACAATGAGGATAACAGCAAAGGGATTTTTATGAAGTCTTTGTTCCTCTCTCTCTGGTAGATTTTTACTACCAGCCCAGTGGATTTAGGGGCATGACAAGGAAGCCTGTTCCATAAACTACATACATTGTTGTTCCATACATTGCAAAGTGTAATTCACAATTCCATTATTAATGAAAGGAGGAACTGAAAAAGCACTTTAAAATATTATGGCTCCATGATTAGTCTGGAGGAGTATTTTTTGTGGCTCATCTACTAGAAAAATAGCACCACCATGTAATTTTCCCTTGTCTGTGTACTGTATCTTGGCCTTTGAATTTTAGCAGTGAAAAGACTGAGCAAGAAAATTTTCTTGGGTCCCAATTTCCCAATTTCCCCTGTCTATGTCCTGAAAGTTTATTTTCAAATATCTGAAAGATTCTGGCTTTACTTCCCACCATTCTGAATGGCTCAGATTTCTATAAATATAAAAGACTTTTTTTCAGGGCACATAGTTACTCTATGGAACAGAATATACAAGTGAGCCATTGATCTGTACTTGCATTAAGGAACAATTTTCGTTAAGACCAGCAATTGTGGTCATGATGAAGGCTCCATCAGATGTTGCAGCCTTCAGTTGGCAAGATTTTCGCTTTCTGTAATTTCTCATGTGAACATAGCTGAAAAAGGGAAAGAAGTGAAGTGGAGGAGAGATTGCTACAACTGGAAAAGATGTTCTGGGGCATACTTCTGAATCAAGAAGGCATTCAGATTAATGATTTTCCAAGGATCAAATTCTAAGAAAAAGAAAAGTATGCAAAAAACTTTGAATAAGGTAATACTAGAGGATGCTACATGAAAGAGTGGTCTTAAAATATTACCAGTGGTGTGTGATTTCAGCGCAGATTTCCCAAAATGCACCACACTCTGTATGTAAGACATTTTAATGAGGGTTTTCAGCTGACAAAGCCTGTCTTCATAGCACTGACTTTGTGAGAATAAAATACATTGAACACCAAAGTTTAAAGGGAAAAAAAATAGTCCTCATTAATTTCATTTCTAAATGTTAGTTTTCATAGAAGACTTTGACATACACATGGAGGCAGGTGACACTGTCTGGACTCACCTGTGGGTCTGCAATGAAATACAAAATGCTAGTGGCAATTTCAATCTCTGAATATCTGATATATCTAGTGGCCACCAATACTATGAATAAAGAGAAGTCATTGGAGCTGCTTCTGAAATCTTGCCAAACACACATGTTGACTATGTCCCTGTGGCTTGAATGGTGTCAGATCAACTTTTGCAATGCATGGTGCCAGGTTCTGGATGGACTATCACATGATTTAGCCAAAGTTCAGAATATTGCATTTCAGTTGCAAAGCAACCACAGAAGTCTGCTATAGAAAGACAAGGCTGAAGATGTAAAAGTATGTGCTAATAAGCACTTTACATGCCATTTTTATGTCAAACACAAAATATTTTTTGGAGAGACAAGGGGTATAATAATGTCAGTCCAAGGGTATCATGAAATAAAGGAAACATTGCTAATCACAAAGGTGTTTCAAGGATACGACGAAGGCACACCTGTTTGTGTACAATTTACTGACTAATCATAGAATCATAGAATCATTAAGGTTGGAAAAGATCTCTAAGATCATCGAGTCCAACCATCAACGCAACACCACCATGCCCACTAAACCATGTCCCTAAGCGCTTCATCTACATGTCTTTTAAATACTTCCAGGGATGGTGACTCCACCACTTCCCTGGGCAGCCTGTTCCAAGGCCTGACCACTCTTTCAGTAAAGACATTTTTCCTAATGTCCAGTCTAAACCTCCCTTGGGGCAACTTGAGGCCATTTCCTCTCATCCTGTCGCTAGTTACTTGGGAAGAGAGACCAACCCCCACCTCGCTACAACCTCCTTTCAGGTAGTTGTAGAGCGCGATGAGGTCTCCCCTCAGCCTCCTCTTCTCCTTCTCAGGCTAAACAGCCCCAGTTCCCTCAGCCACTCCTCAGAAGACTTGTGCTCCAGGTGCTTCACCAGCTTCGTTGGCTTTGGACATGCTCCAGCACCTCAATGTCCTTCTTGTAGTGAGGGGCCCAAAACTGAACACAGTATTCGAGGTGCAGCCTCACCAGGGCCGAGATATAACATAGATACACCACCTGCTACAACAAACTTAGTAACCAAGAGCAAAACCAAGAGCAGAAGTGACATAGAAGAGGCAATTTGTGGCAGGGAATCACACTAATGTAGTCTACACTTATGCACACAAACTCCTCTTACCTCAGCCCTCAGGAATGCTGTGCAAACAGACATCCCTCACTATCAACTGTTTATTTCTGTATTTGTTTTCCATGTCTTGTTGATCAAAATTACTACATCTTTCAGTCAAAGAATGATGGTAGGAGAAAGGCAGAGATGTAAAGTAAATGTAAGTGTGTATTTGAATTATTTTGAAGGTTTCTTTTTCTGACCAGAAATCTTGACTTTGAAGTGTTGGACTTTCAAAATTTCTAAAAAATATGATGCTTTTTTCTTTGAGGATTGTTTTCTCAAGTAACTGAGTAACAGAGAGAAACCTTATTTACTGACTTAACTACAGTTTAATGAAGTTTTCATCTACCTATTGATTTAACCTGATGTAAAAACATTATATTGGAAACTACCAGTTGCTACTTTTAATTAATAAGTAATTGAAATGAATGACAGTAATTCCATGCCTGTGAGTTTGCAATTTATCTGACAAGTTTCCTTAAGTCTTGAAGAATTTTAATGTGTTTGTGAGTTTTGAACTTCAATAACACAATTTAAGTTTCTATTTAGATATAACACTGCTTGGAAACATTATAACTAGTTCCAAGATTGTGGATCCTCAAGTTGCTATGGAACATAAATGACCATTGCAGTGTTACAAAGAAAGGTTTTCGTTCCTTGAATAATGCTGTACTTTCAATACTACTACATCTAACATACCAATACTATGGGAGATCTGCATGGGGTATCCCAGAGCAAATTATATTTCTTGCCAATTTGAAGTACTTTCAATGTCTAGTTCTCAGGTATTGTCTGCCCATTGGTCTTTCTTAAAGTGAAATTCAATTGCCTCATTTCACATCAGGAAGACAACCTCATTTGTGTTATTAATTACAAGTCATTCACATGCCACATTGATTTTGTTGCATAACAGAAATATCTCTAAGAGCATTTTCTCCGTAAAAGCATTGCTACGAGTTGGAATTTGCTTTCTTTTTGAATGTTTCATTTTCTGTAAAAGTGTTTCATTTTGAAGGGCATAGGATAACTTAAAACTATAGAGACTGTGCTGAGCAAGCGCTGTCATGTAATGGATTCAAGCAGCACACAGAAGCATTAGTGGTAATAATCTTTAAACATTTCTTTTGTAATTTTATAATGGACTCATAGACACTGATAATGTTTTAAAAATGAAATTGGTTTTGATTAAAGATATAAAAGAGGTCTTTCTACTGAATTCCAGTTAAAAATGTATATGCTTTTTGTCCACATCAAGGGAAAATCCAAGGCATTGTAAAAGGAGGCTAATTAACAAAGATAAATGAAAGAGAAAGGGAAAATTTATATAAAAAGCAGAGATCTAGGGACTTGTGCAACAGTTATGTGAAGTAGACATAACTTTTTTATTAATTTTAATTTTGCTACTCAGAGTGAAATTCCAACCTATCACAAAAAAATCCACGTATTGTGATTTTGAGCAGGATGAACTAGAACTTCCCCTTGTTCTAGTTGCTGAATTCTTGAAAAAATCAGGTGCATGGTGAAAGAATAAACACTTCAAAAATCATATAGTATTTGTAATGTACAGTTTTGCTTCATAGTAGCATAAGCTGTCCAGCAAAACAAATCTGTGAGAGAAAAGAGGTGAGCCATATTGTCACTTCTGCAGTTTACCAGGCATTTTGAGTTACATCAAGTTAAAAGCTCAGTATATGTATATGTAGCCCTGGAGTTTCATTTATAGAAAAAAGAACTGGCATTACACTGATTTTTGGAGTTTTCAGAAGTTGTTTTGTTATACACCATCAATTTAAAACAAGTAACGTGATTCAGACATATACAATTTTATGGACTTGATACTGTGTGACAATATTCTAAAAAGGCAGGACTAAGATGAGCTACCTTTATCATTTTGTATACAGTATTTCATCACATCACTCTATTTGGGTATTTTAAGGTAGAAGGCTGAGGGAAGAACAGCAGTAAATAGATTTTTATTCTGGATAATTTTGTATTTCATGAAGCCATGTTTCTTCCAGATAATAGGGATTTTTTCAAATATTTTGCTTAGCAGACTGCAGGCCCATTGGAAAGAGGAGCAGAAGCGTCATGAAAGAACATGGAAGAACCGTTAGACAGTCAGTCAATGGTTGGAGTGCTACCTCTAGCTGCAGCTTTCTGTCTATAGTCCCCTCAGTATAAATACATATCTGAATAAGGAATAAACTCTTTCCTGGAAGACATGGATGAAGTTCTCACAGGCAGCAATTGCTAGCATTCAAAGGTTAAGAAAGTACCATAGATGCTTCCTTGTTTGTTTGGCTTTTTTTCCTCTGTTACTCAGTTCTTTAGCAACCGGTGATAGAACAGAAATTCAACACCTTAGCCTTGGATCACAAGTCAATTTTTCGCTTTCCAAGACTATAGCCAAAATGCCACAGTGGTGGCCTCACAACATTTGCAGATGGTATTAAGACCTGCAGATGTGTATATATCCTGAGGCCAAAGGAACAACCTACTGCTCCATCCACACACACTTACCTGCGTTCATTCCTACCCATAGTGAACTAAAACCATCAAATTTGTTTGATGGATAATGCAATTTGTTATGTGTACAACCTTGATATAAACAAATTACTAACTGTAACAAGACACTTGTAGTTCATAAGGCAGTCGAAGGATGTGAAGTAGAGGAACCAAAGTACTGAACTTGAGTTCTACACAATGAATATATCCCACCAATATGATACTATTAGATCTTTCAGTCTCTGAGTGGCTTGGATCATCTTCCCAGCCCGATCTGTGATGTACACTTCTACCTGTTGTTGCTGGTGAATATCTGCAACTAGGCTGATTACAGATATCTTGTTTTTCTCTAAGTCTGAATGCTGCTGTTTGTTTGCTCTGCTGGACAGAACATGCTTATGTTTGGTGCAGCCCACGTTGTCCCCAGTACAAACCCACTGTCTGTAGTGCCATTATTCACATTCTCTGTGGTCTGCAAACACTGTGTCAGGACATAACCAGCTGTCAAGTATCATATGGGTCCAAAAGTGGTTACCTGAGGAACCTGCTGCTTTTGTTGGAGTTCTCCATTGGTGCAGTTACCCATCAGCTGGGGAGCAAACTCTGAATGGTGAATCCAGAGGGTCTAGCACAGACAATTAATCATGTGAATGCCAACAAGATAGAGTTTCACAGTTTTCAGAACTCTATGATATCACATAGCTATGCATTTCATCAGAAGGGAATGATATTCTAATTGTAAAAGCAAGTATTTAAAAGTTAGAAAAGTCCAGAAATAGTAGCCTCAATAAACACTTAATTCAGCCCCTTCTCTACATGTATTGGGCTACCCTGCATCAAATTAACTTGTAGAACGAATATAAATATATATTTGTTTTTATAACACTTCCACCTTATATTTGATTTCCTACATTGTGGTCTGTTGATCCTCAACAGAAAGAAAAAGTCTTTCAAGTTCAGTTTCCAACCCTCTGTTTGATAAATGAGTGTGTATTCTGTGATCCTAGTGAACAATTATTTCTTTTCTCAACTAGCTAAGTTGCTGAGCAGTAATTGAGTGAATTTCTTTTCATGCATTTAAATAGATCTTGATGCTGATGCAATTTATGTTTATTTTCAATGTTTAATCATCCAGAACTATCATACATCTCACAGTGATGCATTCAAGAATGGCACGGCAATGTAAACCAATGTGATCTATCACTGGGAACTTTCAGTTGCTTGCAACTGTGATTTCATTTCATACTGATAAATGGCAGCTTCATAATCTAATATCGGAACTGTAGTTATAGCTGTGACATTATCTGTTCTCCAGCATTCAGAGTAAGATGAACCATGGTGCAAGACAGGAAAACAAGTTTTATATTTTATTTTACCTTATATAATCTCTGTTTTATTAACATTTTAATTGAAAATTCCTCCAGAATGAGCTTCTAAATATTTTAATGTAAATTCCAATAAATAATGTAAATTTCCAACAAGCAAATTCTCACCTTCTTTACTTATACATTTTTCCACAACCAAATTACAGTCCCTTGAGACACAGCTTGGTTGTCTGTCCACCAAAGTCCCTGGCAACTTTAAAGTCTTTAGTAGAACTCCTGCTTAAAGCTATTCATTTGGTTAAGAGTATTACTTAGCTGTGGGAAGCAATCTACTTTGTATTGTCTCTTCCTGTAAATAAAATAATATGACTCAAAGAATTGGCATTTCAGTTAGTAGGCTTTTATTAGTAATGAAACATTTTAATTTAGTATCACCTGCACAAAAGAACATCACAAGTGCAATACAGACATTAAGCTAACTAATTGAATACTTACATATTTAATCTTTTATGGAGGAATTGAGACCTCTTTATGAATGAAGACACCATACAAGAGGGACAACAACACTACCTATCAGATTTTTATGCCCAATAACACAGTATTTAAATGATAGAGACATAAGAAATTATCATAGTAGGATATTGGCCAATCCTGATGCTAGGAATACTCATATCCATGTGTATCACCACAAATTCAGTCATAGTTCTATTTGTTCAGAAAGAGATTTACTATTCTATTTTATATCATTATTATAGCTGAGCATCCAGTGGAGTGTGGCATGAGCTGGTGCCACCTTCTCCTCTGCCCCAGGAGAAGAAATTTATTCAGTGTAATCACTTGAATAGATTTGATCCAACTGGTTGAGAAATAAAGCTATTTTCAAAAAAATTACCTGGCATAGAACCTTTTTGCAAAAACTATGACAGATTATATCTGGATAGCAAGAACAAATACAAGGCGAAACTCTTATCTGGCTTCAGTCCTTTGAAGCTACACTGACCTACGCTGTAGTAGGATAGGATGCTGCTTTCGGTCTCTTCCACTGATGTTTCACCCTAGAAGTTTACGTGACCGTCACAGCAGATACTGGAATCCATTCACACTATAGTTTAAAGTAAGTCAGAATCCAAATTCACCTCATACTCATTATACTGAAGCAAACCTACACTAAGTTGAGGTGAATCTGAGATGAACTTTGGGGAATGCTGCAGAAAACATAGGCCGGAGTTGGGACAGGTATAAATGTCAATGATTATTTAAGCAGTTCACAGAAAGTAGAACATTTCAGAAAGGAAACTTTTCGTGGAATGTCTTCTACCCTAAAGGCTAGACCACTCCAGAGTGGACACAGCTCCAAATTAAAGCTCTTTCTCTTTGATTGTACTGTGAGTTTAAACAAAGGTCATCTATTTTCTTACTGCCAGTTATGGGGTGTTCTGAGACAAAGTACTCTGAATCATCCAGCTTGATTTATCCCATTTGAAATGCAGTATTTTCAGCACTTACTGAGATTGACAGCAAGACTCAATGGACATTATTCTATCTGCACATGGCAGATGAGAGTTGGACCCCAGTGGATGTTCAGGCCTTTGCGCACTGGAGGAAGATGTCAACAGGAGAAATGTAGACTACATTGCTTCTCCACAACAGCCTAGAGAAAACAGGGCAGACTTAGAGAGGTGCGGGAACCATGGCTGCAAATCCCCTGAGGAAGCAATTGAACAAGCAAGTTCCCAGTGCACAGAAACATTCTGACCTGTTAGCAAAATGTGGACACTCTCACCACAGTAGTTCCTTTCTTCCAAAATGAAAATATTTAGCAGGTAAGGGTTGATTTAAAAATAATGTGGAACAATCTAAATCATGTTTTTCAGAATATTTTACTTTTGTTAAACACTTTGTTATATCATATGCAATATCCTTGATGAAACTTACCTGAATGATCATTTTAACGTATTTTTTCCCATAGACTAAATAGTGTAACATCCAAAGGCACTATTATAGGAAGAATTATACTAGACATCCTGATGTACTGTGGAGCACAGAGCATAGCGTTCTTCTTCTACAGGTCACATTTCATGTGAGGTTCACTTTGTTGAAATTACTACAGTAATATCTCATCCTCTTTTCAGAGGAAACAGTAGAGACACTCTCCTTCCAGATACAGTTTTTCATATTCAGTGGCCAAGATACTTGCATAAATGAGTCCCAGCAATCTAAAACTGAAGTGTTTAGTAGTCATGGGATTTTTTACTCAGTTAAAATGTTGACTTTAAATACAGTTTTTTAACTTTTTAATTTGTAAATACATTTCATATTAATTAGCATGATGGCCTATTAAGAATAGCCTCTGCCAGGTTCAGTCTTGGTTTGTACAGCTCAAACTTTCCCACACAGGTTTGTAAATGCATTTAATTACTGAATGACATGATTCTGGCTATTTCTGTTCTCCCAAATTGAGTGGCTGTTTAGTGCTCTGCATCAATAATCTCAAATTTGATCTCAGTTCCCCAGAGACGAAACTTAAGAGGATGACCTGCAATGCCACTTCCAGCCTCACCCTTTCAGCAAGCATGAAAGTTATTAACTTATACTTTAGCTTATGTAATATTTTAAATACTTTCCTTTTTTTCAGCCTGTGGCGCTACGTAATGAATGGCTCCCTAAGCAATGAATGAAAATGTACTGCTTCTGCTGGACTCACTGAAGCTGAAGGGATTAACTCCATTTGTCTGCTCATCCCTAATTAAGTAATGTGCTAAAATACTACATTCCCATTAAAGAAAATGTATTATACTGTACTTATGGCAAAAGCACTTTCAACATGGTTCTACTTAATGAATGCACATTCATTGTCTTGATGAAGATCCCTGGATTTGAACCCAAAAGATTGGCTTGGCTTTCATTATGTTCTGCATTCATTAGAAGGGGGAAGCAATTATGAAACTAACAAGATTGTTTGCTGGTGGAAAATTTCCACCGTGAACAGCCCCAGGCAGAAAATGGTTGTATTTATCACACAGAACAATGGTGCAAGTTCTAGGTAGCAACTGTGGCCCGGATGGTGATGCAATACATTTAGAGACTGTTTCTCCCAGAAACTGTGAGGGTGAGGGATAAAATCATGTGCAATCTAGCATGAATCTCTAGGCAATTTTTGAAAGAGATTACATCTAAATAAGTTGCTTCAACAAGTTGGGATAAATTTTCAAAGGTTTCTCTTCCTATTTTTTTATTTCCAGTTTACTTACTTAGCCATTCACGTAAGTCTTACACACATTTCTAGTACGTTTTTCTCAGCCAAGCCAAGAGCAATACAGTAAAAATTTCAGGAACATTTCAAATGTGTATTTGATTCACTCTTGTTGACAGAGATGTGAGAAGCTCAGTTTCAACTAACTTTTAATAGGAAAGAGGAGTTTGGGGAAGTAGAATAGACAGTGAGAGGAAAAGTAGAGGAGAAGGAAGGGAAGAAAAGGAGTAGGAAAAATGCATGTATAATGTCTTTCACAGAGAGGAAGAGAGAAAAAGAGACAGTCCGGTCTGTGAAAGGATTTAGTATGACCTTACAACAGAATAAGAAAAACATGTTTTACTCAGGTGAATTGTGTTGATAACATGATTTCTCTCTGAGTTTAATGAGTGTCATGAAAGTCATGCTTTACAAGAAGGAAATAATGTAAATCGTGCATTACTAATGAAGGTGTTACTTTAGACGGAGGACCATGAATTTTACAGAATGTGGGTTCATATGGGTTCTGATTCTATAGAAGTTTTATATATGTGCTTATCTATGATTGTCTATATGTGTGCTCTTGTGGTTCATTGAAATAATGGCTTTATTCACAGTATATGAAATTTAGAACACATGTAAATCTTTGCTACATTAAAGGTTTTAAATATGCAACAAAGCAGCTGTAACTTTCAGCCTGCTTGACTAAAATGTAGCAATCCAAATCAAAATGTGCAAAAAAAGGTACAAGAAAACAAAGCAAAAACCTCCAGCTTCACTAGCAAAGCTAAAAGCTATTGATCTTCCCTCCTTACTGCCTGCTTAAAGTTAAACAATTTTGGCCAACTTTTGCATAATATCACTGAGCTCCTCTAGAGGTAATGTAATTCAGACTATCAATGGTTGCAATTAGCACATACTAGATGGCTAAAAATTAAGTCAAGCTGCATCTTTTTCTCATGCTGGAGGAATGCATAGTAAAGGCTTGATAACGTTACAAAAGGGTATTATTTAAGTCCTTCCAAGAAAAGACTTACTCCTGCAGTGCCCAGACTGGCACCTCTAATTCATTATTATGTTTTTATATGGTGACGTAGAACAAAAAATATGACTATGCCATCTAAAAAATCAGCTGTGGTTCTTCTCATTGTTTGCCACTCCATTAGTTTATGAGCGCTATATTAAAAGAGAGTGTTTTTCATCAGGTAGAATGTCCAAGCACTAAAAAAAAAAAATCATATCCCTTCCATGGTTCTAAAGATGATGATGTATTTTTGATCTAAAAGAAAAAAAAGGAAAAAAAAATTAATGTTTCAAAATTTGTAACATTTTATCAAGCACCATAAAAATTAATACAGTTTCTCCTTAACTGTATTTTTCATCTACACCAATTTCATGGATAAACGTATGTTCACTGGAATTTATTGAAGAGTTTATTATGTGATATTATTTTGTTTTTGTTAAAGCTATGAGGTATTTCGCAACAATCAGTGATGTTTCCAAACATAATTCCAAAAGTCTCTCAAGCATTTTAAATGCATATATCTCTGGTTTCATCTCATGTAATTAAAAAGCCATGCTCTCAACATATTTAGTGACCTTTCTGAAGGAAATAGGCAACATATTTTCCACTTATTCTGATCGACATTGTTCCTGAATCCTTCAAGTGGCTTTGAAAATATAAACTTTTGTAGCTGGTGTTTTATTTTCTGGAAAGTGTTTATTCCTGAACTATTCTTGTGAATAAATGACATGTTAGTACATTAAAGGATGTTTGAGAAATAACAGTACAGCATTTTGCCTTTTCAGAGATGGAATCTAAAATATTTAAATAAACTTCAAGAGCCGTTATGATTGCTTGTAGTACACTGCATTTGATGTGACAGCTAATTCAGTTCCTGACAGACTAGAATGAGATGTGTAACTGAAGTGTACCATGCCTTCAGATATGAAGGATAAACTGTTGATCTCAAACTTACATTTTAATATGCAAAGTGCTGTGTAAATAGTCTTCTGTTGGGATCTCTGCGACTGATCCTATTCTGTGACTATCTGTGGATATCTGATTTTACCACCAGCAAAGGTAGGTCCTGAATTAAGCATTTTTCCCTTCAATGGGCTTCTTACAGACATGTATCCTCCAAATTACTTATTTCCCAAAATGTATGGATTTATGAAGCAACTCCAGCAATGCAGATAGGAAAAGCTGACTATGTGTCCTGTCCAATTCAGACATGGTGCAAATTGCCTTATTCCAGGATCAGACTGGGATACTTTAATCAGATTATTAATGCAATAATTATCTACATCTGTTTATAAGAGAACTGTGAAATATATGAGCCAAAGATATTAACATTTCCAAAAGTTCAAAACACAGAACATATTAAAACATTAGTATTTGCACATATCAAAGCATTAGTATTACTGAACCTGCTGGTATTTTTTCAAACTGCCATTCATTTCTTTGAAAGAAAATGAGTAAGGTAATGGCAAATTGCCTTTAGCTGATGGAGAAAGAGAGTAATAGACCATAGTATTATTACTTCAGCCAAATCTTTGAGGTTAAAAATTGCAGGTCTCAGCAAAGAATTGTAACATTTATTGCTTTTCAGGGTTTCTTGTAATATTCTTATTTAAAATCCAGAAGAGGCACTTTTACACTGAATTGACTGAAAGGAAACTTTATTCTAATTTACCTTTAAAAATAATTTGCAAATATCTTTAGGCTATCTTTTCTCTTTAATTGGACAGTTCATTTTGCAAATAAATTAAATATATTTTTACACTGGACACTATTTAAAGAGTGATTCTTGTTACTTACTGTAGAAAGATTGATTCTTGGTTAATGTTTGCTCAGTCCCATTCAATATAGCATTTTTTAACTGTTGTAAACCTTGTAGCTCTTTTAAAGAAGTCTGTCTTATTAATTTTTGTGGTGTCTTTCAAAAACAGAGTCCTGGCAAGGAAATCCTAAATGTATTTGACAAAGCAAATGCAATTTTATTAAAATTTCTCATTAAATTCTGATAACCTGAGAAAGGAAGCCGAGACCCTTCTGCCATTCCAGAGGCAAATCCACTCTTCCCAGACCTATCCTGAGTCGTGACCAGGCCCACCAGCTCAGACCACTTGACATAAACTCATCACTAAAGCGTCAACCACTGCTGAGGAGAGGACATTTCTCCTCAGGGTGGCTCAGAAAATGGGATCAACCACTAGAAATCTGTTGTTCAATCTGTTTACTGAGGAGGAAGCTTAAAAAGTCTGGCTACTGCAAACGGCCTTCTTTCCTTGAGTGGGGGTACTCCTTCAAGGCAGGGGTGACATCTACATGTCATGCATCAGGCTCACAGAAGGAGAAAACTAATTCTTTGAAGGGAAGAGCCACAGATTTTGCAAACAAAAACCTGTAAACAAATGTCCATGCACACACATTTAGTAGCACTTACATGATTTGGCACACTCACTGAAATCAGTTGAGACGTTTAGTCTGCAGCTGTTAAGAATATAAGCAGGATCATGCATGATTGCAAAAGTGTTTCGACTGACATCCATTAAAGATGGAATATGTTACAGGCAACCACAAGCACACAGCAGGATTTCAGGTGTTTAAAAACTCCCTCTTGCTTCACCAGAGCAGCACCTACTATGAAGAGTTACTGCCTAAAAGGCATTAGCTGTAGGATTAAAATTGCACGTTACGTGAACTGGTCTTTGAAAAAGCCTCTCTGTGTTTATCAGCATCTTTCGAAAGCTAAATAAGGTGGTTATAGAAATTTATGTAATGAGTATTACTGGGTTTTATTCTCATTTTAATATCCCATGATAAACGTTTCTTCTAGAAATATTCGAGAGAAAACCTGGAGTTTCTAGAATATTTGGGCTTGTTTGGACAAAAACAGAATATAAAGGAGGAAGGAAACTTTTGGGGAGTATTTTTTTGCTGGGCAGGACATCCTGGGTTTGGGTGAGATGAGACAGTATTATAAAATCAACTGTAAAAGTCTGGATTTCATATGTTGTATTTTGGGAAAAGCGTCTGTTAAAGCTTCTGTTTCCACATGCAGTGCTACCTGTCTCAATGAATTTTTAATGAATAATTAAATGGAGTAACAAATTATTGGTTTTCCATCCAAAACAACTCTGTCATTGAGTTTCTAATGGAACAAAATTATTTTTGATTTAGTATATTTAATTAGAATTTATTCAGGGTATATTAGAATAATTGTTATAATAATTTCCTTTCTGCAATGGCTCAGATTTTTAATTGAAACTGTATGGCCTTGAAGTTAGAAAAAGGAGAAAAGGGCTTCGCTTGGATTCAATGTTCAGTTTATTCATTCTTTTTACTAATTCAGGACCAATTCACTTTGACAGCTGGTCACATACAAAACAAGACTTGTAGTACTAAGTAAATGATGTGAAGAGCCATTAAATATACATTGACTTAGGCACTGTCTGAGTGAAGACCTTTCCAAAACAGTAAGCAAACATCTCAAGGAAATTTGATTCAAGCTTATCTTAAAAAATATAATAAACCTCAACTTTTAATTGTTATGGGTAGGCAGGAGCACTAATTTATATGCAGAGAGGAACTTAGAAGCTTTGAGAAAAATCGTGTATAACTAAGATTAGTGCTGTTATAATTAAAATCTTTTCCAAAAGGATTATTACAGTTTACTTAAAGATATGTAAACATATCACAGGCTTTTTCCCTTAAAAAGAAAGAAGACTGTATGTAAAGAATGGAACACAAGGAATGCCTCTGTGTCTTGCTTGCTAAGCCATAGAGAATCTAAAAAAGTTGCATGTTAAAAGAGGCACTTACCAGGCTCAAAGAGTTTTATTACCCCAGGCATGTCAGTCACCGAGTCTATTTATTGGAAGCTTCACTGAAAGACCATAATTTCACCCTTACGCCTCAGAGAACTTCTTTAAATGGTTTCTCTATCCATTTTCTGGACAATCTGAATACTTAAAAATCATCAAACTGCATGGATTTAATTACTATTTAAACTTTTTTTTTTTTCATAACAACCCAAAACGTTACTTAAATCTTGCAGAACAATTGCATTACTAGAGTGGAAAGGAGGGTGGCATGAAACCAAGGCTCTTGCTTCTCAAAATTATTTCAAGATTTAATTCACTTTAGCTACAACATTTTTTTGTTGTTCATACAGACACATTCTGCCTGAAACTGATTTGGTAATACGTGGGATATCGCCTATGGTTTAGCTGTGTCACAGGGTAGCCAAGGCTCCTGTATGAGGTTTACAGATTCTAAGTTGAAGAGAGTGTTGCAGAAAAAGAAAATAGACCTGGTTTTCACTACCAGGGATAAGAATGATTTTTTTTTTTTTTTTTTTAAAATGTATCTTAAGCTAATATAGCAAGATAACCTGCATGCATTTTACAGTCAATTGGAACAACTGGTGGTGCTGGGACAAAGCAAGCCAGACATCCTCTAGATGCTGTACTTTTCTTGGCTACCATGTTGATGGATGAATGCAATTTAGCTCCTACATGGAGCCAGCCTTCTACTGCAGCACAGCATCTGGATCATATCAAGACATGTGTTTTATTACTTTTATTTGAGAAAAAAAATAATTAGAATATTCAGTGCTTTAAAGAAACACTAAGAATGCAAAATGAACATGGAAAAGGCCAGAAAACTAACACCTCTCTTCTCCTACCAGATCTATCAATTCTACCTTTTCTACACAGGACTGTGTTCCTTGTCCTGCGTGAACAAATCCATGTAGTTATGAAACAGGCACCTTGTGGGGAAAACAAAACATAACCACATTGACACTGACAATGCATATGAAGCATAGATATGCTCTCTGTAACCCGGAATTCGCTCACACAGGTACAAGATTTCCAGGTGGATGCTCGGTTCAGTGCTGACTACTTTGCCATGTTGAAAAACCCAAACTGAGCTCCCTGTTTACCTTGACTAGGATGCCTGAACTTGATCTAGGTAGTTCCCTGAGTACTTCTACATTGCACCGAAGTGCAGAAATGCTTGCACTACACATTCAAGAGACAAATTCAAAAGAATTAATTTTGGCATTCCCTGATTCATCAATGTTTTATGTTGCACCGTGGCTACATTTAACGGAAATACTTTCCATTCAAATGCATGACTGCACTTTGCCTGGGCTTATCTAAGCAAGCTTTAAATCATTGTGATTGGATATGGTATGCAAGGTAGTCATGGAAGAATGTATTCCAGCAAAGGCTAACTTCTAAATTTGTTTTTGGCTTCTGGGCCAAGTTTTCCAGGCCAGCCAGCTCTGTGCATCCACAGATTGTTTGTTACTGACACTGGAGAAAGCTGGTTCAAAGAAAGACATTGTCAGCCTGAAATTTCAAGGTATATTCTGAATTTTGTGAATGGAAAAAAAAGATGGTTTCACAGCATATCCTTAAAAAAGAAATAAATGTGGTGAGAAATTTTATCAGATGGTCCTTGAGCTGCAGTATCAGAACATCGTAATAGGTATTTTCTATCATCTGAAAAATCCTAAACACAATACCAATGTGAGAAGAAAGCAATTTTGCACCGTGTTAGGAAAATGTTCAAAGGTACATCTGGTTGCATTCCAGTTTTAGTCTTTATCAGAGACAGGTGTTAAGTGTTAATAGTGATAACTATTACTAGACTTACATCTGTTAGCTGACCCTTTTTTCTTTAAAAGAATCGGCTGCTTTTTTTATATAGTTGTATATGGAATTCCTTTGCAGGAATTCCTCCCTGTGGTATGGTCTTTACCCATATGCTACAGATACTCAAACACATATACCCAGATAATACAAATACGAGAGCTGAGTTTGTTGTTTTCAAAACCAATGGCAAAGATAACTGGTGACAAACAAAAGAAATTGCCAGCCTCTCCTTGAATGGTGAAAATCTCAGAAATATGGAACCATTTATTAGTTTCATAATAAAAGAAATAAGCATTTTATGCTTCTGCCTTTGGTTAGCAGAACCACCCATTTCATGTCTGTAATGTGACCCAGTAATTACCCTAACAGTTTCCAGTTGTGATCTAAAACATTTGTGGGTAGCAAGTTTTAAAAATTAAATCTACAGCAAATGTCACACATTGGAAAGACAAAAACAGCTAAATTTAAACCACATTTATTCAGATGTTTCTGCTGATGTGTGGTGTGTAATGAGCCCCATAAATCTGTGCGGTGATAGTGTTACATTAAGGAATATTGTTTCTTATATGCAGAAAGTAACATGAGCTTACATCCATACTTCTAATCTCAGTTGGTTAATCACAGTAAACTGCATTTAAAAAGCTATTTTTCCCTCCCACTTAGGAAGCAAACCCTGTGTCCTTATTCAGAGAATTCATCTACTTATCTCAGTGGGAATTTTTCCTGTGTCCAGAATTCAGGACATAGATCTCAGAGGAAGACCTGGGTTTTGCTCCAGATCCACCACAGACTTCCTGTGTGACCTTAAGCAAGTTATTTAGTCTGTCTGCAATCAGTGTTATTCCTGTTTTATGAACATATTCAGTTCCTCATCTGTAAATAAGGATAAGACCACCCTTCTTCTTTGCCCCTTATTGTTACAATACCTACACCGAAAACTGTGAGGTATATGGTAATGGAGTCAACACTTAAATCTATAGAAGCACTTCTTTAAGGTTCATTGATTTTATACTGCATAAGAATACGATTAAAACTGGGAAAGACGATAGCTATTTTTAAGATTGAGATGTTATACATGTATATATGTTATCTATATTAACAGAAGCTATGCATCAGCATGCATGTAAAGTTACATGACTGTATAAACACACATGTTATTGCCTATGTTCTGGTGAAAATGAAAAGCTACAGCTGATCTGTGAAATAAACTGAAGGAGTTTCAGGGTTGCATCCAGTTGCTCCATTTTAGGTACTAAAACCATCTAAACCCTGAGCTAGCCATTCTAGAATCCTTATTATCAGTGAAGAGAAAGAAGTGAGTCTAAAGAGCAAACAGCCTGGTCTTAAAGTAGGTGTTTAAGATAGGATGGATGAATTTCCCAGTAGTGGGGTGATCCATTTCAACTTAGATGTCTAATTTCTGGATGTACAAAATCAGGTAAGATTAACTCTCTCCTGAAGGTCTTCAATGGGAGTGTTATAGATTTGCTTTCAAAGGCCCCAGTCAGAGTATACATCCATAAGCATGTGCAAAACTCACTGAAGTTTAAAAAATATTCAGATGCAGTATCTTTTTTTCTCTTTTTTCAGCCACAGTTGCAAACTAGGTTGACAAATGCACAAGCAGCCAGATGAATTGTACAAGGATCAAAGTCCTTTTCTTTCAACTGTTACACTGCATGATCTCTGTAGAGATATCCTGGCTCTTTAGAAATAATACACCAGAAGCAGTTTCATAAAACAATAGGTGTGTCAATCTGCTGGCTTTGCCACTGCTTCATACGTAGTTTGGCATATCTCTAATCTAGAAATCTTTCTAAAGTATCTATTCAACTTTCCTATTCTGCCGATGCATGTAATGGAAAAAGAACTGGAAGGCAAGTAAAAACATTCACTCAGCTATTTAGTGCAAGGATGTCAATGAATTAAAGAAATTCTTTAATGACACTACCCAGTTTATTATTAATTGATATGTGTCTGGAAAGCCAGTGACCTCTGAATACCTCTGAAGTAATAGCCCCACCTTGAGCATCTGACAGGTAGAAATCTGAGTAGTCAAACAAATCTCTTCCTGAGAAGATCACCTGGGTTAGCACTCACCAGGTTCCAATGCGGCAAAATTGCGCCGTATCTCATCTATCAGATAGTTTTTCCTATGGGAAACAGTCTACGTGAAGTTACCTAGGGACATCAAAACATCAGATAACAAAGGTATGACATTTCATTTAATCTCAGATTTTTGGTTGGGTTTTTTGGGGGTTTTTTTGGTTTTTTAAATTACATAACTTGGTTTAAGAAATAGATTTATGCTGATTTATAGTGGATGATTTGCAATGTTCACCTGAAACTCTTGCTTAGTCTTCTGAGGTATGGTGTTTATGACCACATTTTCAACCATTTGTTTTACTGACATGAGTAGAACATATGTGTTTTTATATTATCATGGCTGCATTTCATTGGCCTAATGAGACTTGTAGCCATTTGCAATGGCCCTAAAATTGACTTTATCTGTAGTACTATGAGCAAGAAGGTGAAAAGGAGAAAGACGAGGGGAAGGTAAGAAAGATTCAGTATCTTCCAAGTAAGAAGAGATTGTTAAATTAACTTAGGAAAAGATTTTTTTTAAGAAGTAATGATGAAGGATTCTGGAAATAGATTTACACTTAATTTCTTATCATGCTACAACTTAGCTGTCTTGCATCTTCAATTAAATAAAACAAAGACATAAGTACATCCATTCACAATTATGTTTATTATTACTACTTTGGTGGATTGAGGTCATTCATACTTGGAATTTGCATAAGGATTCAAGAGTATCTGCTAACAGAAAAATACTGAATTAACCAGAGAAAGTGCCAACACACATATTTATCCAATTTTCTGTGTGCTGATTAACAAGAGCCAATTTGTAACCATTTTCACACACTACTTTTAGAAACATTGATTTACCATCTGTGAGATTTTTTTTAAAATTTTGCTCCCTTTGGTAAACATTTCTGAGAAATAATTAGAGTGGTAAGAGCTTAAGAAACTCTGCCTGCCAAGCAAACTCATCCCCCACTCCTTCTAAGGCTGACAAGATATCTAAGACAAGGCAAACCTAATTAATATGTATGTGAATTTTAGCAATAAGAAGGGAAAGGGAAAGCTGCTGGATTAATTGAAACAAACAAATCTTTGTGAGACCTGTCTCAGGAGAAGTCTGAGTCAGCATGTAATTTGTTGTGTTGGGCACAAACTGGGGCGTTATGCAAGATAGGAGGAAGGGATTTTTTTTTTTTTAAATATATAAAGGGATATATACATACATATATGAAGGAGTCTTGGGTTCACTTTCTCCTCTGACACAAGACTTTCCTAATATTTTAAGTCTTCATCCAGTAAGGTGTTCTACTGGAATACTTGAAGCAAATAAGACTCCAGACAGATACTTATAATTTACATTCACAAACAGATGTTGAACGTAGTGATTTATCTTTGTGGCTCAGGTTTCTTTTCAACAGTTCTTTTGTATCAACACAGGCAGTGCACCCCTAAAGACGGAGATTGTTTTGTCCTGTGCAGACATTCAAAAACTCTCATGGAGTAATCTCCAATTTTTTTTACATAATTTTGGGAGAAATTTCCATAAAGTGAAGTATATTCTAATAGTTCTCAAATTTCAACATTTTTTGATTCCATCCCTTATTTGGAGATGTAAATCAATGTATATCAAACTTCACCAGAGATGCAGAATTTATATGGCAAAACAGGTTTTTTTGGGTTTTTGTTTGGTTGGTTGGTTTTTTGTTTGTGGTTTTTGTGGGGTTTTTTTTTCCCCCTAAGTTATCTTCAATGGACCTATTTTCAAGGTTCCCCTATAAACTTTAACAAATACAGAACAGAAAGCAATGTTTAGCTACATTTATAGTTGGATTAAAACATGGTTCTGCTATGTTTCTTTTTAAGATAGGTAACTAGCACCCAAAAGAGCTTTTCCAGAAAATAGCAGTAGTTTTAAGAGACTATACTAGTAACACCACATTTGAGAATATAGCCAAAATATAGAAATTTAGTAAGATTCTCTAAGTTTGCTTCTGATCTGCAATAAGCAGAGATACAAATAAAAATACTATAATTCCTTAAAAAAAAAATTTCCCAGCGGACATTGATGCTCAAGTGCATTTAACTCCTCATTTGATTTGAGTGGGGACTCATGATGTTCAAATATGAACACATATGAGTGTAAGTTGATTGGGTTCCAAGAATAACAAATAAAATTGTGTAACAGCATCCTGAATACTGGAAAAAATAACATGAATTACTGAAATGCTTATGATGTACTTCATTAGAGGTTTTTCAGAATATGTTAAATAGGTGTGTAAAAGATGCTCAAGTAAAGTTGATTCTGCCTCCGAGCAGGGTCAGGGTGACATGTTTTCTTAGAGGTCTTATCATCCCCCTCTGTTTTCTCTCTTTGCATATTTTATACTAAACTTTACCTGTCTGTGGAGGCTCAGTGGACTAACTCCCATGAATTGAGTTGAACTCCCATGAAATAGTTGTTTGCAGGTGGACCAGGAAAAGTATGCATGGAGGTATTTAAATACAGAGAGGGAGCCAGAGGTGAAGGAAGACATAATTATTCCTCTGCTTCTCCTCTATGACTCTTAAAAAGAAGGAATTCTCTTTAAAATTTCAAAAAGAGATCTTAGGGCTGAAACTAAACATGAATAATTTCAGTCTAAACAGTAACATTCCTGAGTGTTATGAGGGACTGAAAGAAAGGCCCATTGAGATGGTCTCAGCATTCATATTTCTTGATGCCTTCTATAATTATGACAGCTCCTTTGCCTGTCTCTTTCTTGAAGTAAAAAGTTCTCTCATGAGCCACTTGAATGATACTGAAAACCACAGCCAAGCAGTCCTGGGAACTGCTGTAAACATAAGCCCTATTTTCTATTTTTTTTTTCTAGAAATGTTGTAAATATTTTTTTCTATGTATAGAGAAGATCTTAATTGCATAGCTACGTGAAAGATCAGACCTGCTAAGAAGAACTATTCTAGTACATAATAAGGGAGTTTAAATACAGACACATATACAAAAATCATATAACTACTACATTATACATAGCTTGTTGTAAAAGACTTCTTTTAGACTTCTTGGGACGAATCAGTTACTTTACGCTTTTTTTGAGTGCATGCACACGTATGTGGAAGAGAAAGATGGCTTAGACACACTGAAAAGTTTGTTAGCAACTATGATCTGGATTCTGGAAAATACTATTTAATGTTTATTGCAGCACAAGGACTTAAAAAGTTTTCATAAACTGAATGCACCTACTTTACCAGGACAACACTGCCTCACAAATAAAAGAATGGTTTTGAAATATAGAATCATAGAATCATAGAATGATAGAATGGTTTGGGTTGGAAGGAACATTTAAAGATCATCTAGTCCAAGGCCCCTGCCATGGGCACACACACTTTTCACTTGACGAGGTTGCTCAAAGCCTTGTCCAACCTGACCTTGAATACTTCCAGGGATGGGGCGTCCACAGCTTCCCCCGGGTAACCTGTTTCAGTGTCTCACCACCCTCATCATAAAAAAATTCTGCCTTATGTCCAATGTAAATCTAACCTCTTTCAGTTTAAAACCACTGTCCCTTGTCCTGTCGCTACAGGCCTTGGTAAAAAGTCTCTCTCTGTCTTTCTTATAAGCCCCCTTTATATATTGAAAGGCCACAATAAGGTCTTCCCAGAGCCGCCTTCTCTTCTCCAGGCTGAACTACCCCAGCTCTCTTGACCTTTCTTCATAGGAGAGGTGTTCCAATAGAATCTAATGTCCTCGACTGGATTTAACCTATGTGTCTGCTAAAGGACAGCATTCTCCTTACACTTCTAGTCTGACTTCCATATGGGGAAAGACTTTGCTTTTACGTTTTACATAGGATCTACTAACTGAGAGTCTTCTCCTAACTGAAATGTAGAGAAAAATCTGCTGTTTCTAGTGGGAGTGCAACTGTGAATGGGAATTTTCAATTCATGCATGTGATCAGATCTTTACCTAAAACCTGTTGAGGAATCTGCTATTAAATCAGAAGTTATAGAATGAATAAATCTAGTTCATTTATTTATATATGGGTTAAGGAGAAAGGTGTGACATGAGTGGTGTGACTCTGGGAAATGTGTCCTTACTTCCAGAACTAATATCTGCACTTCTCTTAAAAAAACTGAACCCAAACACATAAATTTTCACTTAAGCAGACTTTTTAAATGTTCCCTCAACTTTTTCCTTTTTTTATTGATGCAGCACTCATTCAAAAAGAAAAAAAATCAATATGGAAAATATTTTTTTTTATACCAACTGATAAGAGTTAATGAAACTTCAAGTGGATGACAGCATGCAGACCTTACGTAATTCTGTCCTACATTTTAGTAATTCCCCACAGGTTCAGGCAGGCAGATGCAAGAGCCTCAGACAATACCATTAAACATCCCACAAAAATGAGGAATAACTTGCTGATACTAGTATTGTCAGATTTCAGATCCTAAAGCTATTGGAACAAGCAAGCGAAACAAAGAAGGCCTCTGTAACCTGTAGTATCCAGGACATTTGAAGAATGCTGAACACAGAAAGCTGAATGTTGAAGAATGTAGTGGAAATATGATAGTTTACTATTCCTTCTTTTAAGTACTTTGAAGGATTTTTTTTCTCAAATATTCTTCCAAATACCAAGGGAGCCAAACACTTCAAGGAAATGATAATAAATGAGCTACAGCAAATGAAGTTCTTTATTCAGAGTTTGAAATTCTCCGACTACACTTGATTTTTCAGTAGCACCTGCTATTTTAGTGTCTCTCATTAGGTATCCAAGTTTGCAATATTTTGCCATAAAATTCAGGAGGTAAGTTATCTCCAGATGTCCTCCTCTTTCATGTAACCTGAATGTTTGTACCCTCGTTTTGATTCCCTTGAATTTTAGCTATTTGGTTTGCTTATCCTCCTTGTTGCAAAGTACATACTGCCCAGTCAGCACAGGAAATACAGCAACTTTGAGCAGAATACATATTTCACATATTTCTGCAGTAATGATTTCTTTTTGTCTGTGTGTCCCTTTGCACATTTCAAAAGCAATCCCTGGCAAGAAAAATCCTCCCAAGAAATTCTCTAGGGAACTTTCAAAGTGAAAGCACAAGACATCTTTGTACGTGCACTCAGAGCCAAGGTGGCCTTGCGAGGGCCCAGGAGACAAACTGTCAGGTCACTGATTCTATTATTCCAGTAGGATGTACTTTTGGTCAAGGCAGTGTGCGGTACGCGTTGGACTCAAGATTTTCTGACCCTGTGACAGAAGCATGCCTTTGTCATTATTCTACACAAACAATCATCCTGCAGTTAGCTGAGGAGAAAAGGGAAGAAAGGAGTCAGGTAACTTGTAAGTACAGTCAACAGGCAGCTGTAAAGCTGGGTAGACTCAAAGCCGGTTCAAAAAAAAAGCTATATTTCAAACATTATTCTCCGACAGAATATTTGGATTATATTTGCAGAAAGCCTGAATCTTGACCTCCATTTGTGTGCACACTTGCACTGACAAAATGAATAATAGATACAAGTATGAGTGCATATATCTTTGATTAACTAAAATTAAGATGCAGGAAAAAAGGTACAAGGGCAAATGTTTTAGGTATAGTAACAGAAGTGGCGAAAAGAGGTAGAGCATCTGAAAGTACCATTTTCTTTCCAAATTCAAAATAGACAGAAAACTAGGACAGTGAAGAAGACACTTTTCCACTGATGACAGCATCCAGTTTTCCTCAAAATGGAAAGGATTTCATTACAACATTTTAAAAATAGGACTGGAAATGGCATGCAGTGTTACATCAAGAGTCAATGTATTAGTTACACAACATACTTGTTGTTACAGCATGAGGTTGTGTCTGCTGCTCATGGCTGAGTTGTATAACAGCGTACAAATCTTGGCCATCCTAGCTCAGGTTGTGATGTGCAGTTCATGTACTGAATTCCAAGAGGCCAAAATTCATCTAAAGTTTTTTCAAGCTTTTCATCTCTTTTTAATTGTTAGTAGTGTGTACATAAATTGTTATTTAAGTTCATGGTTTCTCTGGGGCATTACTACTACTCGCAAGGCAAACTTCAAAAAAACTAGATTTAGAAAAGCCTCCATATGAAAGGCTTAGTATTTGCCTATCTTTCCGGATTTCAGAAATATTCGTTAAAATAAGATAGCCAGCATGTGGTTTACTTTTCACCTTTTAAAATATGGCTATTTTCACAACTGAAAACAATAAACCATTTTCTTATTATTATTTCTTTCGTTTTTCCAGTTTCTTTGGTATATTTTTCACAGGTCTTCTGACTAGCAGTTTGAATGTATTAATGCCATTGAATCAAAATATCTTAAAGGCTGGCAATTTTTTTTATTTGACTCCTATCAATAAAGATGAGAGAACATACAATTACGGTGTAGTACTTGAGCCTGAGGCTTGTGATATAAGTAGCTGAGTTTGGGTGTATTATGTCAAAAGAACAACTTGTTAAAAGAAGAGGTTGCTTTGAGCATGGGCAGAAATAAGAGGGAGGGAAAAACCCATGAAAAAGGCAAGTGTGAAAAAGCATATGAAAGGAAAGTTTCAGCTGGGAATCATAAGCTGAAGAAAGAGAGTCAGGATAAAAAAAAGTGAGAACAATACTTTAGTGAAAAGCTAGGCTGAACTTGAAAGGTAAGGTGGAGAAGTCTGAATTCGTTGTAGAGGAAGAGATGAAGCTAGTGAAGTATTCTGAGGACTTTTAGACGTTATTAATTTTCCTCTTTCCATAATGTAGTGGAATGGGAAAAAAAAAACCCAAACCAACCCCAACCTTAGAAAGTGGAAACAGTTTAAAAAACTCTCTCAGACTGGATAAAAATAGACGATGGCAAAGAAAGAAGTAGCAGTCTTCCTGGCTCTATTAAAATACATGTCCACATTGAGCATTGACTGGCTGCACTAAACTGTACAATTTCTAAGTTAAGAAATTTTGTGTTACCAGCAGTTTTGAGAGTAACAAGTTTCAGCTGGTTTCTTTGATTTTGTTTTTAAAATGTGCTATTCTTCCTGTCATACTACTCATGTTAAATAAGTTATTCCCAGGACGAGCAAATGCTCTTTATCATCAAGGGGACAGGTGTGCCAAATCTAAACATAAATCAGTGTTGAAGCAAAAAGAAAGAAAATTACATTATTTGCCCATAGAGCAACCAGGAACTGTGGCAGATTTAGAGCCTGTTCAAAAAGTTCATGGAGTCATATAATCATAGAATAGTTTGGATTGGAAGGGACCTTGAAAGGTCATCTAGTCCAAACCCCCTACCATGGGCAGCAACATCTTCAACTGGATCAGGTTGCTCAGAGCCCTGTCCAACCTGACCTTGAATGTTTCCAGGGATGGGGCAGCTACGACCTCTCTGGGCAACCTGTTCCAGTGTTTCACCACCCTCAGCGTAAAAAACATCTTCTTACAGCTAGTCTAAATCTACCCTCTTTCAGTTTAAAATCATTCCCCCTTATCCTGTCACAACAGGCCCTGCTAAAAAGTTTGTTCCCATCTTTCTCATAATCCCCCTTTAAGAATGGAAAGGTTGCAATAAGGTCTCCCTGAAGCCTTCTCTTCTCCAGGCTGAATAACCCCAACTCTCTCAGCCTTTCTTCATAGGAGAGGCGTTCCATCCCCCTGATCATTTCTGTGGCCCTCTTCAGGACCCACTCCAACAGACCCATGTCTTTCTTGTGGTGAGGGTTCCAGAGCTGGTCACAGTACTGCAGGTGGGGTCTCAGCAGAGCAGAGCAGAGGGGCAGAATCACCTCCCTCGACCTGCTGGCCACACTGCACTTGATGCAGCCCAGAATACGGTTGGCTGCCTGGGCTGCGAGTGCACATTGCCGGCTCATGTCCAGCTTTTCATCCACCAGTACCCCCAAGTCCTTCTTGGCAGGGCTGCTCTCAATCCCTTCCTCCCTTAGCCTGTATTGATACCAGGGGTTGCCCTGACCCAGGTGCAGGACCTTGTACTTGGCCTTGTTGAACCTCACGAGGTTCACACGGGCCCGCTTCTCCAGCTTGTCCAGGTCCCTCTGGATGGCATCCCATCCCTCAGGCATGTCGACTGCACCACTCAGCTTGGTGTCATCTGCAAACTTGCTGAGGGCGCACTCGATGCCACTGTCTATGTCATTGATGAAGATGTTAAACAGTACCGGACCCAATACGGACCCCTGCCGGACACCACTTGTCACCAATCTCCATCTGGACATTAAGCCGTTGACCACTACCCTCTGGATGTGACCATCCAACCAATTCCTCCCATCCAACCAGTCCACCCATCAAATCCATGCCTCTCCAGTTTAGGAGAAGGAGATGTTGTAGGGGACCGTGTCAAAGGCCTTACAGAGTTCGACAACATATGTAGCCCTTCCCATGTCCACTGATGTAGTCAAACAATGGAGTTCATTCCACACAAACAGATTTCTGCAGGTGCAGGTAATGCCACCAATTTCAAAGGGGTTTTATATACTCACAGAGCTGCCCACAGAAGCATGCTACAGAATTGGGGACTTAACAGCTAGTCTTGTATATTGAAACAACCCTAGACATTTGCCAACCAAAAGTGCACTTGAAGGTCTGAAAAACACAACTTCCACATATCCAGTTCTGTCTTTATCACTGAATAATCAAAAGACTTTATTTTCCCATTGTATGCTTTCTACAACGAAACAACAGGATTTGTGGATGAGAGGAGGGCTGTCCTTTAGACAGGCTTTTGACTCTCTCTCCCACAATATTCTTGCACCCCAGCTAGGAGGTTACAGATGGGATGGGTGGACACCCAGATTGGTAAAAAAACAGTTGGATAATCAGGCTCAAAAAGTAGTTTTTAATGGATCGTGTAATCTAGCTGGAGGCCGGTAACAACTGGAGTATCTCAAGGGTCTGTTACCAGACCTGTCCTGTTTAACATACTTACCCATGACCTGGAGGAGGCACTGGAGTGCACTCTTGCAAGTTTGTAGATGGCACTAAACTGCTAGGAGCAGTTGATATGCTCCGGGGCAGGGTTAGCATCCAGAGAGACCTAGAGCTGCTGGAGTAATGGGCCAAGAAGAGCCTTAGGAAATTCAGTAACGCCAAAGCAAATCTCTGCACATGGAGGAAAGAGTCTCTTGCAATGATACAGGCTGGGGATTGACTGGCTGGGGAGCAGCTCTGCTGAAAAGACCCTGGGGGCCCTGGTGGGCAGTGAGACAAGCATGAGCCAGCAGTGCCTTAGCAGCAAAGAAGGTCAACAGCCTCCTAGGCTGCATTAGCAGAAGCAGAGCCAGTTCGTCGAGGGAAGGGATTATCCCCCTCTACTCAGCACTCCTTACACCACAGCTAGAGCACTGTGTCCAGTTTTGGGTCCCCCAGTACAAACCAGATATTAATAAACTGGAAGAAGTTCAGCATAGAGCCACCGTGATGGCTGGAGACTGGAGCACTCACCCTGTAAGGAGACATTGAGGGTGAAGGATTTGTTCAGCCTGGAGCAGGGGTGGCTTCAGGCAGACCAAGCAGCTGCGCCCTAACACCTAAGGAGGGGGCATCAAGAAGACAGAGCCAGGTTTTTCACAAACATGCATGGTGGGAGAACAAGAAGCAACAGGCGTAGACTGAACCAGGAGAAGTTCTGACTGTTTATAAGGAAAAGCCTGTATAAATAAAAGGAACATTTTTAACAGAGTTAGGAAATTGACAATAAAGTAATGTGTGTGAAGAACTTCTGCGACTAACTATTCTTTACACCCTCCCAATAATATTAACTCCTGGGCTCTTAGAAACGGAAAAGGCTTATAGAACCCAAAGCTATAAACTCAACTCCAAATGAAATGTCCAGGGATGACATGTAGAGTAACCTCAATTAATAAACCAGTAAGCAAAGTAATGGAGTCAAATATGTAATAGTCACTCAGGAAACTATTAGAAGGCATGGTGGAGAACAGACTGTTAGTAATTGTATATCATCTAAGAACAGAGCTAGTTTATATTAACAATATCACATATATATCAATATGATGCAAATAGAGTTAATCAATCAACAGCTGAGTCACATGCTGCATCTATATAGATGGCTGATGACCTTATAGATTTTTTTTATGGTTGGGATCATCTGTTTCTCTTTCAAAGCACTACCACAGCAATCTGTTTAAAGCCCCAGCACAAACATTGTTCATTATCACACAATAAATTGCTTCAGTGGATCAGATACAAAGAGCAGTGAGAGACATATTTAATGAAGTAGAAGGAAAGAGATTGATAATGTGGAGAGAAATATTCATTCCCAGCATATAAGTGGTTATTCAATAACCCTTTTTTTAGAGGTATTTTGTATCATCGTATCAAAACTATACGATTGAGACATGTTGAGTGCAATTCCTTGCTAAAGTAGTGCCCATTTGTATTTTTGTTTGTTTTCTTGCTAAAGTAGTGCCCATTTGTATTTTTTGTTTGCTTGTGTATCACGCATACAGTTCCACAGCATGCAAATGATTAATTATTTCTGATAATGTAGAAGTGCTCAACTTTTCCAGGTATTTTCCAAATACTTGACATAGCAGATTCCCGGAAGCTAAGAGC
>NW_009203386.1:30564-45196 GCF_000690835.1 Fulmarus glacialis | reverse complement strand
AGGGAAATAGGATGGAAAATAGTCACTGAGGGACCAGGTGGAAAAGTAGGCAGGCATCCTGTTAGTTCCAATTATTTCCTCTACCATGCAGTTTGTTTTATGAATCTAAATTGACTACTTTTTTAAAAAGAAAAGTAATAAAACAAGATCCCTTCCCTAAGAAGTTTCCAGCAAATTTGTATTTTAACAGGATAAGATATGCAGCAAAAAAAGTACACAGCTTCCCAGTTCAAGGATTTGTGAATATTTTTGTTTGGATTGCTGTGGAGCTTTTTTCCTCTGTTTTATGCACAACTTTCTGCAGAGAGGATATGTACACAATACATTTCTGCACTTCTAGAAATGAAAGAAGTTTAAAAAAAGGAGGGAAAATATGATGGTTCAGGCTGGCTTTCAATAAAGGAGATGTGGAGATAATAGAGGGACGCTAGGAGATGCAGTAAAACTAGATACTCCTAAATGTCTTCTGTAGCACATCACAAGCTGCAACGCACTTCAAATAATTAGTGAGAGCCATCATTCTGCAGAAAAAGTGTTGCAAGACCAAAACAACCTGGCCAGGAAGTTACCAGTCAAGAAACAAAAAAAGCTGACTTGGAACAAAGGCTGCATTACTTGTAAAGGATGCATTGATAACTAACTCAGTGCCAAGAAACAAAATTGAGATATTCTCAATTGAGGATTTAACAAATAGATGAAAATACAAAGTGGGGATCAACTGTCCATGGCAGATATTATAAAGTCCCTGACTGGATGGAAGAAATTAGTTTTGAGTTGGGACGAACCAACAGAAACAAGGTCCTGGCCAAGGCACAGGACTGTGTGAAGGCACTGCCCCTGGGGGCCTGTGAAACAAACAAATTTCATGCTCCTCTACAGTGAAACTTAAGGTCTGGTAAAATCTCATGTAGCATTTGTAGTACATGTTGAGTTAATTTAATTCATCCTTTAACTGAGGAAATAATATGTCTTTATATTTGTGCTTTGAAGCATCAGTCTCGGCCTAATTAGTTACTCACACCGGGCTCACTTTATTTAAGAACCAGCCGGTAAACAGACTGAACACCTGGGTTGTGGCTGGTCTCATTGATAAGCAGCAGCTTCCCTTGGTCAATGCCACTGGACTTTAAAAAGGGTAAAAAAGAAGACCCTGGGAACTACCAACCAGTCAGCCTCACTTCAGTGCTTGATAAGATCATGGAACAGAATTTCCTGGAATATATGTCAAAACATGTAGAAGACAGGGAGGTGATTAGAGACAGCCAACATGGTTTCACCAAGGGCAAACCATGCCTTACTAATCTAGTGGCCTTCTACAGCGGAGTGACTGCATCAGTGGACAAGGGAAGAGCTATGGATGTCGTCTACCTAGACCCCTGTAAGGCCTTTGAGACGGTCCCCCACAACATTCTTACCTCTAAATTGGAGAGATATGGGTTTGATGGATGGACTGTTAGGTGGGTAAGGAATTGGCTGGATGACATGTCCAAAAAGTTACAGTCAATGGCTCAATGTCCAAGTGGAAACCAAGTGGTATCCCTCAAGGGTCCGTAGTGAGACCAATACTATTTAATATCTTCATCAACGGCATAGACAGTGGGATTGAGTACATCTTCAGCGAGTCTGCACATGACACCAAGCTGAGTGGTGCAGTCAATTCACTTGAGGGAAGGGATGCCATCCAGAGGGACCTTGACAGACTTGAGGAGTGGGCCCATGTGAACTTCATGAAGTTCAACAAGGCTAAGTGCAAGGTCCTGCACATGGATTGGGGCAATCCCCAATATCAATACAGATTGGAAGATGAATGGATTGAGAGCAGCCCTGAGGAGAAGGACTTGGGGATACCGATGAATGAACAATTGGACATGAGCCAGCAAAGTGCGCTTGCAGCCCAGAAAGCCAACTGTATCCTGGGCTGCATAAAAAGAACCGTGTCCAGTAGGTCAAGGCAGGTGATTCTCCCCCTCTACTCTGCTCTTGCGAGACCCCACCTGGAGTACTGCATCTGGTTCTGGAGTCCCCAGCACAAGAAAAGCGAGGACCTGTGAGAGCGGCTCCAGAGGAGGGCCACAAAAATCGTAAGAGGGCTGGAACACCTCTTCTGTGAAGAAAGGTTGAGAGAGTTGGGGTTGTTCAGCCTGGAGAAGAGAAGGTGGCTCCGGGGAGACATTATTGTGGCTTTTCAGTATATAAAGGAGGCTTATAAGAAAGATGGAGAGAGACTTTTTATCAAGGCCTGTAGTGACAGGACAAGAGGCAATGGTTTTAAACTGAAAGAGGTTAGATTTAGATTGGACATAAGGCAGAATTTTTTTACGATGAGAGTGGTGACACACTGGAACAAGTTCCCAGAGAAGTTGTGGATGCCTCATCCCTGGAAGTATTCAAGGTCAGGTTGGACAAGGCTTTGAGCAACCTCATCAAGTGAAAGATGTGTGTGCCCATGGCAGGGGTGTTGGACTAGAGGATTTTTAAAGGTCCCTTCCAATCCAAACCATTCTATGATTCTGTTTCTATGGGTAGGAGCAGCATTTTCTGTGTAGAACAAACAGGCTGTAGTGGGATTTTTTTTGTCTCTGCTTGACAACTGGGAGTTCAGAGACTTGACCAGTAAGAATAGTAATGACCCTACAAACCATATATCATAATCTTCATATAACCAAGATCTACATACCTCAGGCAGTAAAGGTCAGAAGGAGAAATAAGAGTAATTCAGAGGTAGAAGATGACAAGGCTGACCTGAACATGCAGGTGGTCCTAGGTAGGGGTGGTGAGCTGGCCTTGGCTGGTCTAGCTGTTCCTTCACAGCCAAGGTCAGTGACTGCCCAGCAGTCACCCATGCCAGCAGCATAGCACCAAAATCAAATGTGATGCCACCCTGTGAAAATGTCACTCCCAGGGACAATCCTTCCAAGCATGAGCTTTAGTCAGCTGGGATGGGTTCTCCAGTCCTGAATGGTTCCCTAAGGAGAGGTGGCCAAAGACATCTTATGACAAAGCAGTGGTTGCTAAGCTAGTTCTATATTAGTATTCTTTAAAAGCAGCAATAAAAATAGATATTGGAAACCTTCTAAAGAACAGGAACGTAAACATAACCAATATCATTTCCAGTAGATATGTCTGAAGATTGCCTGAAACAGAGAAATTATTTTCAGATTTGATACTTGGTTAGAAAGGAGATATTAACATTCAACCATGATGTAAGATCATGCCAGCATTGTTAAGCAAATTAACAGACCTCAGCTGTTTTCTAACTATTTGGGAAAATCTTTAGTGTTTTGTTTTGTTTTGTTTTGTTTCAACTCAAATCCATCTCCCAACTAGAACTTGTGTTTGCTATTCTGTTCTTCCTGGGTCAGTTGTCCTAAAAAATGTCATTCCTGAGAACTTGCTTTTTGCTTTGGCATTGACTTATCCTGACTCACCTCAGCAGAGAAAGACAGCCTGGCAGGACTGGTAGAAGGACCTGGAAATTATTTGGCAGCTTAAATGAAAGTCCTATATAAGTCACACTTGGCTATCAACTGTATGTCTGACACTGGTGATACAGGTCTAGACAAACTTGTTATATGCTGGCATTCAAAATCTGAGGTCATAACACCTGTCCTCCTTATACTGGACATATTGCTCAATAAGACTAAAACTGACTCTTAAACAAACCTCTGTGTTTATGCCAGGAAATCATGTTTTGGGACTCAGTAAAACATATGTTTGAGAATGACCATATAATGGAAAATACACCTCCACAATGTTATTTGTATTTTTATAAAGTGAGACAGTCTAATAACTTTACCACTTTTAAAACTGTGGACCATTGTACAGGTTTCAAAGGCAAACCACAATGCGCTCAGTGAGCCATACTGAAAGTGTTGAATTAGTGTTCACTGTGGAGAAGAATGAGCCGAATCCCTCCTGCTGGAAAAAAATCTGTTTGGGAAAGTTGCATGTAATACCCTTTATGTGACTTATGTTGCAAGCAAATAAATCTAGAGTAACATCACTGAAGATGTACCTAAAATCTAGACTATGAGTGACCAACATATCTATGTTGCAGTATTGGCCAGAAAAAACTTTGAGTATGATCACATTGAATTTTTCCACCCTGAACCATCTTCATCTCCTATGGTAGTGTCCAAGACATTAGTGTCTGGTTTTATATCACAGTGGGATTTCACTATAAATTAGCTTCCCAACCCAATGCACAGCTATCTCTGATTGCACAGGCCTTTCTTTTCGACTTCAGTACAAAGAAAACTAAGTTAAATTCCTAATTTCATGCCTGTTAGAAGTTGCCAGATTTCCCTTCCAGCTCACAGTCATACTGTATACACCCTAGAGGCTGGGTTACACCCTCACAAGAGTCCAGATTAGAGGGATTCATTAGTTAACAATTTTTTAGTTAACATTCTTTACATTTGAACTCAAACAGATTAGCTGAAAGTTAAACCAATATACTTGTGTGGTTTTCTGACTTTTATCTTTAAGTATTACTTTTCTCTTAATAGCATGTATATATTTTGATTTTATTGGTTGTTGTTTGAACTGCAACCGATGTCACGAGTCAGTTGAAACGAGGGCTACCACAACTGTCTGTATAAAGAAACACATCCACACACATCATACTAACTTGAGATAGCAAAGGAGGGGTTTACGAGACTGAATCTATCCATTTCCCCAGTGACTCTCTACTCCCTCTGTTTATTATCTGTCAAACTGTGCTTTTGCTGGGTTTTGGAGACCTTAAAGCATACTAAAAGCATTTCTGCACAGAGAAGAACGTTCTGGCAGTGGCAGTTGCCATTGCATAGCAAGCTCTGGTAGGCTGCAACACAGGTACTGACACAAATATGTAAAGAGCACTTCTGCAAATTCATATCCATGATGCAAAAGCATTTTGACAAAAACAAGGGTTTACAGAGCTGGATATTACTGCTGAAAGCTACAAAAAAGGGAGGGAAAAGTGAGGAGAGTTTCTGAACATCTGAAAATGACCTTTCTCCAGCTACAGAGAGCTCCAGAACAGGCAGTCTGTCTGAAGAACACAAACACATGCAGCTCTGTTTAGCATTTCATCTGGCTACATTTATTCATTTCATATGGACTGGTGTGCTCATTCACATGGGTGCATCTTGCATTAAACGTAAGTAGCTGAAGAACTGAACTGTAAGGTTTTGAGAAAAGGTACGTTTAAGGTGGCAGGAAAATGGAACAGCCAGCCTTAATTATGAAGTCCAGAGCAGCTGGACTGTGACGTCCTGTTTCTGGGAAGAAATCATAAACGGACAACCTGAGGCCAGGAAATGTATTGGACGGATGCAGAACAGGGAGGGAGGGAGGTCTCAGAGTACCTGGCTCACTAGACTTGGAAGCAACATAGCAATCTAGTGGATGGTGTGCAGAGGGAGTGTAAATGGGCTCACAAAGCTTCTCTTTCATTTTCCTTCTGGCTTCACCAAGTTATATCCCTAGCTCTATGTCCAAAAAAAGATTGGCCTAGTCTTTAAAACTCAGCTGAGTATCGGTTAGATGACTTTGGAAGCTTCAGAGCTCATTATTTCTGAATACTTGGTGGCCTTTCAACATTAATACATTCCATGTTATTAAGAAAAGGAGAACCAAATTAGGCTTTTGAGGAAGCTTGTTAAGTCCTTAATATTTCTGTGAACATAATGCAAACATAAACGATTTTTCTGCTCTTTGGCTTGTGGTACTGAACAATAAAGAGTAAATTTATTTTAGCAACCAGAATTATGCCCTCCCCTCATCTTCACTTTCTCACCCATTCAGCAACAAAAGCATTTACTCTTTTTTAGTGTTGCAAAACTTTTCTGACTGATACTGTAGGCGAATATTTCCTTTGTCGGTTGGATGATTGACGATATATAAAAACCATATTGATTATATATAATATAAAACCTATAATATATAATGGATTAATATATATGTAATATTTCTGAAAATAGAAACTTGCAAAATGAAAGGCAAACAAGTTTCAATCACAATAAACTTAATATTTACATTTTGTCCGTTGTGGTGCACAAGTTGATTGGTTTTGTGGTTTTGATACTTCTGCTAGCATTTCTCAGAGTATTATTTTGTCACTTCACTGGAGTTAATGGTTTACAATGACTCCAGTATAAACCTATATTTTCACTGTTTTCTAGCTCTGTGATAAAAATTGGCTATGGGATGAAACTTGGTATCCTAATTCTTTCTACAGTAGGAACAAATTTATTTTCACTACATTTCCTTTAAATTTTATATTTTCAAGTTATAGAAAAGATATAACAAGACATGTTTGTGGTTTAAGATTTTTACTTTATAGGAAACAAAAAACTTCCATGTTTAAGAAAAAGATAAAAAATTACATAAATAATTATGAAAATAATTATTTCTCCTGAAATCCTAACAGTTGTTGCTAATAGTTGACTTGTTTTTTTAGAATTCTCCAAAATACTTCATTGTAAATAGTTCTGACTTCTGGATAGTTCTCTTTTCCATACAAATGTCTTTCTGCTTGCTTATTTCTTCCCAAAGTGCAAGCATTAAGAACAATTAATTCTACAGTATAAGTAGACAAAGTATATGATAGAAAACATTTCTTTTTCCTAGTTTTGTTTTGTGCCTTCCTGTCTGTGAAATAGTTCCTCCCAGTGAAGACAGCCTCAAGTCTTTTCCAAGTGTTATTTCCTGAATGGCACTCCTTCCTCACCATCTTTGCTTGTTCATGAACAATAAAAAAACCAAACAAAGAACACTGTCTTCTTGGTAATAAAACGCTGAAGGGACATACATAATTTATGCTTTTCTTGCCAGCAGTCACAGAAGAATCAAAATCACTTGCATTGGCATAGCTAGAAAAGGCACAGAGGAAATTCAGTTTTAAAGTGGACATTGAAGCTTAATTCTCAGTGACCTTACCATTAAGATACCTTGTCAGCTTCCTGGAGTTTCTATAGTTTTCTGTTGTTAAAGTTGTAAATATATAGTCTCACTGGAGAACTGAGGCAAAACATAGATCTTTTTTGTAAAAACTTCATCATCCTAAGGGACATTTGATAACAGGACACGTACTTCAAAGATTGAGGTCAGACTCACAAACTGGTTCATGCATATGTGGATGTACACACACCTGCTCAAGTGAAAGAACGATCTTTGTGTCCAGGAAAAAATACTTCTTTATATGTTAATTACATTTTTGCTGTTTAATTAACACAGTTTTACTCTTTACTGCAGGCTATGCAAGCATGTCCTTAATAGTCTTTCCTCCAGACACAGTGATTTTGTCTTTTCTCTGTTTCGTGACAGTACTGCAAACTCCAACTTCAAGATTGTCACAAGACACAAATTACTGGTGAGAAATAGACTTTGTAGCATTAAAGCTCTTAAGTACTTTGAAAAGGAGTTCTTCCATCATAGACTTACTGAACTGTTTCTTTGACAGTGTGGCTGTTAGCAACTGGAGAACAGAAAGTGTGGATTACTGCTGGCAAGCCCACAATCAGGCATGCCTGACGGTGGTACCAATACACGACAGAAGAGAAATGGCTGTAGACGGCTGCAGATTAGCAGAGAGTAGTGATGGTGCATCCAGGGGGAGGCAGGAGGTGGGAAAGCTCTGGAGCTGCCAAAAGTGATTCATTCATGGAGCCTGAAGTACTGTGAATCACACTTCAGCTTTGCTCCTGCCATGTGAGCAAGCCAAATGCACCCATCAGGAGACCAGGCAGCATCCAGGCCTTGTTTTTGGAAACCTGTAACTGGAAGCACCAGGCTAATATTGTTTTTGTGGATCTTTTGAAGTTATTGTTTTAGGAGGCCTGTTCTTCTGATGAAGAAATCTATTGAAGGCTCAATTATTTTGATTTTATTGACTCATCCAGTACATTTATAGATTTTTTTTTCCCAATCATGCTATTCTGAATTGACTGTATAACAGGATTTAGTTCACGAAATCATTCAGCTATTACAAATTGTTTGCTTTTGCTCACTTACAAATGCTATTGTGCTATTTCTTTCACAAAAAGCCAACCTTTTTTTTGAAGACATCAAAAGGTCTGGCACGGTGCATCGTGGTTGCACAAGCAAACTGGGTTATTCTGTCAGTTCACTCTGAGGCTGAGTTAGGTCTCCTACACCGAGTCTCAGCTTTGAATCTGATTTTGCTGACCATCTTAACCCTGTTTTTTTTTACAAAGCCTGGAACTTGGGCTGAATAAAAAGTTGTCTAATCCACTAGTTTTAATCAGAAAGACTTTGTCATTACTTGATATCCCCTGCCCTAAATAAAAATGAGAATTACGGATTTTATTGAATTGGTAGGTTACTGAGACTCTCAAAGACAAAGAAGCTTTGCATTTCAAGCAGGTTTTTATTTTGTCTAGCTCATATCCCTATATCTCTGACCAAGATATATTTATACAAATCAAGGGTATGCTACAAAGATATTCCTTGTATTACAAGAGGCTGTCAGTCATTCACATTGCAGCTAATGTTGTTATTTCTATACAAAATTACAGCTGTGCTTCATAAAAATTTCCTTCTTCTAGATGATTAAATCTTCTCAATTATAAATCCCAATTATCTGAAATATTAAAAAGAGAGAATTTCTCCACTGTTTCAATCTCCATTTTTTCTTGAGTATAAAACCCAATTTGTTTTCTAATTCACAACAATTAGGTAAAATCACACCCTTCTCATTCAGTTCAAAATTATAGCAACATCAAGGTTTTAACAACCAATTTAGAATACATTAAAATAATATGGTGGAACTCATTTTGTTGAGTAACTACTGCAATATCTAATGAACCAGGATGTCAAATCAGACTTGATATTTGAAGAGTCTTTTCTTACTTGCCTTTACAAAAAAAAAAAAAGAAAAAAAAAAAAGAAAAAGAAAGGCCTCAACATTTTTCTCTGCATTGCAGATTGCATAATTTGCCTGCACAGTTCTTCTGCACAAGCAGTCATTAAGATCAAGAGGTTAATACAACTCAAAACAAGTTTGACAGCTTTACTGAGCCCCAAGAACATCTAAATGAGATAAAAAATACATGGGACATTCTTTCTTCTGATTAAGAGCATATCTCTTATGTCTTCCTAAGTACTGGAAATAAAAGAAAAAGGGCTTTTTATTGTGGTAAATTATCTTTCAAATGTGTATTTGGTAGTTTCTTATGTCTTCCCCTGGGGCCTATAGCAAAAGCCACTGGAAAAGATCAAGTAATATACCAAAATGAATCACTGGTCCAGCACCCTGTAGAAACTTCTATTCTCCAAGCAACTGCTGAAGTTATATATTGAATCTCCAGATACTATCAAATGATACAAAAATCTTAAAGACTATTTAGAGATTACTAGCTGCCATCATTCTTTTTTATGGCATTTCTAAAACAAATATTCTTTGGGTAGTGTCACTGAGAACTCAGTATAATGTAAGAGTTACTATGGAACTGGCTATATTAAAATGCATAGGCAGTGGGAAAAAAACTTTCCATTTAAGAACAAAACATTAATATAACAATTTTGTAGTCAATTACCTTGATGTTTTGCAATGCCTTTACATCTGTAATACACTGAAAGAGTGCTTCTCTCGCTCATGGGGAAATTTGCCCTTCTTTCTTCCTTTTTGTTTGTGTTTCTTTGCATCTTTTATATATAGCAGAAACAGAATATAACCAACCTCTTAAAATTTAATTCTGCCATACTTCAGCTTCCCTTAACTACAAATCCCACAGGTTCAGCACAAGTGTTGACGGAACATCTACATTTTTTCCACCTGTCACCAGTACAGGAGAATCTGAGAGTTACATCTGGATCTGTCTTGCTGGTTAATGGATTTCTTCCTTGAGGAATAATCTGACCATGATAGAAGTGCAAAGGTTTGGTCTACCCTGCAGAATGTCTATTATCAGGAAAGTAGCGTTAGGGAAGAAAAGTAATTGGCAACCTAAGCACATTCAATAGGGGATTCATTCAGAATATGGATGTCACCTGCTATTTCACTATCGCTGTTTAGGGTAGATAGCATAGCATTTGCAAATGCTGAATCTTCTTACGTTTGGTGCATGGTATAAACCACGATACTGGTAACACCCTGTTCTTTTTTGTTGAGTCTACTATCTTTAACAGTGTTTTCTGAGAGCTTTGAGACTACAGTTCTCCAACATGTCTGTCACTGAGGCATATGTACAACATATCTGCCCTTATACATTATGCAAATCTTAGTAAAGAATTTGCTTATGGTTTTGATAGGCAAAATCTAGGAAAATGTACATAACAAAACCAAAGATATTCTTTCTCTTAATTGGTTTAGAAGTGGATTATATTTTAAATGGTAGATTATTCCATAATGTAAGTGGGGTGCCTTGCAGAAGATCTTTCATTTACCCTTGTGTTCTAAATCCAAGTGCATCCTTCTCACCCCCCAAAAAGCACCTGTTGGAGACAGCACTGCGGAATCCAAAATTAAACTGTCCTCCTCGCCTGTCGCTGAGCAAGTCCTAATCTGTGGGGATTTTAAACTAGAAGGGTGATCTTGGAAAGGTTATTTTAGCTTGTATAATGCTAGAAGCTCTCAGTCACTGAATCTTCTCCTCCTCTCTTTGTCACAGAGGAGGACTAACTGGCATTAGAGGTTGATTGATTGCTTAGATGATCACTTGCAGACTCTGATGAGTCTGCATGTGAGTGACAGCAAAGAGGGGCCTCTCTGGAAATTTAATGTATGCAGCATTTTAGGGTTTGATATTGCTGGGTTCGTTAATCACCCATTTGTCTGTTCCTTCTTTCCCACTTTTAGAGCTGTGCTACATTTTGCAGGAGTAAGGCAGCATTCATAATTACATGTACTGTTCTTGATTTTCCTCTTAGTTTATATTGGAGACCACAAAACAGATTACTAGTGTATGCATGCCATCCCTTGGCAGAGGCATTGTGCCAAAACACCATTGGTGTTAAGGACAACTGTTTGGCTCCTCACAAAAAAATAATAGAGGTCTTAGCACTCCTAGGGTTCAAGAAGTAGCGCATGGCAAACAGTAGCCAAGCTTTTAATTTAGAAGGATTTCCTCCTTGGTTGCTTTATTTCATATTAGTGATTCTAATGACCAATTAGTATCCCAATTCTAAAAACTGTAATGAATACAAGTGAAAATTTCCATAATGCTTTGGCTGAACATGTAGCTGTTTAATACAAAAGTTTCTAAGTGATACTATTTTTGGAGAATGGAAAAATCTTTCTTTCCATATTCTATTCATTTCTTGAAAAATTGGACAGATAATCTGATCACGTACTAACTCTCCCCAAAAATCAAAAACCAAACAAAAAGTTTTATTGCTCTATTCCACAACATCATTAATAAAAATTCATCTTTCCAAAGCATCTGGTAAACATAATTTTGTGCTTTTAATATATTGTTTGTAGAAGGATTCCAAAGAAATGTGAGGCTGCAAAAGGCTCTCTGGTCTCAAATCAGGCTACTGGGAACAATTATCCATCCATTACAAGTAACAAGCAGTAAAAAACCACAAACAATGGACTCTTTAAATCTAAAATAACACATTATTTTAACAAAGAGTTTTATGGTTCAGGCTGTAAAAAGAAAACTCTTTAATGTTCTTATTAAACTCTGAGGAGATAAAAATAGCCTATATAAATAAAATAACAATTATCAAACGATTAAAAAATCAAAGACACCACAAAGATAGAAATTACATTTTTATTTTAGGTATACAGCTAATTTATGGGCCTTCATGAAAGCCAATCAGACACGCCTACAATGGAAAATAGGAACCTGAGGAATGATTATGAAGGTTTTTAGCCTATTCCTTTCAGCTCTACAACTTCCCATAACAATCTAGAACACAGGGGCAAGGTATTTCCAAATAACACTGCAAATGTGTTTGTAAATAGTCTGGTGTCACTAAGTGGGATGGGTTTTTCTGGTTGATTTGGATTTTTTTCAAGAATTTCTAAGCCTCAACTACTCCACATTTTGCTACTGGCAATGTAGAAAAGTTAAAGAGAATTAAGGTCCTCTCTTTCCCACCTTTTATCATGTTTTAGGTGATGTTTTACACAGAAGAGGAAACTTTGATATAATAAATATCTGTACTTACTTCCTAGAGGATCATAAAAAGTTTCATACTTGAAATTTAACATCGGTAAATATGTTTTATAATCTCTGAAACACATCTGAGAAAAAATGTTTTAATTAAAATTGGTATTTACTGGCCTTTTGACAGACAGAACCGTCACTCTAGAAAGAGATTAACAACAGGGGGTTGCAGAGCTCTCAGCAATTTAGTTCTCTGGGCTCAATCCTCACTGAATTAATTAATAAAGATGAACTTTCAATATATCTATTTAAAGAGCATGATTCTGCACAGCTCTGCCCATCCTAACCATGAATTGTGTGCTACACCCTGTTACAATTATATCTGTTGTGACCACCACAGCCCAGAACTAGGAAATGCAACCCTTTGTGCATGCTATGGCAAACTGAACATGACTGTTCAACATAAAGTAAAACTCATACGGTACAAAGGAAGTTTGTGCTTTATGCATGAAACCTATCTATCATAGATCTAATATATATTATGTGTATGCAGATCCTACGTTTCTCCTCAAAGATAAATTGCTGATGAGGAATAATCACCTAACAAATGAAAACTTCAGCCAAATCTGAATATGTTTTTTAGAAGTCCTTTTTTTCATGGATTTATTTCACTGTGTGATGAGAATGAATATCACACATTCTGTTTAAAAAAACAAAACAAAAATCCTTTGCCCTAATACACAAGAACAATAGTGTTTTCCAAATAATTCTAAAGGAATACATTGCTAACTCTTACTGGTTTGAAATAATATGACCTAAGAGTTCAAACCTTTGCTTTAATCTAACAATAAAAGGAAAAGTCATACATTCATGATTGTGTAATGCATGGTGTGCTCCCATGCTGCTTTTATATTTTATGCGTATACTCTGCTAATCCATCTGTCCCACCATAGCTGTAGTCTGGCACCAGCAGAATTATCTCTGAAAAGAATGTAAATTCCATAACGCAGCTGCAAGCACAAAGGCATATGACTACTGTCAGACAAAATGACAAATGTTCACATTTTATGGCTCTAATTTCTGCTTAAGTAGTTCTTACCTTTCATTTTTGTGGCCTGAAGAATGGGAGTGATTGTCTATCATTGCAAACCTGCATGATTTGGGTATCTGAGGGGGAACGAAATATTGAAGTTCCATGCTCTTCTTTTAAATGCAGGCACAACCATTGACACACCCTATATTTTTTTTGCTTTGTAACAGAGATTTGCTGTGTTAATCTGGCTGTGTGGAACTTTCCTTTCCATGAAGAGGGCTGACAGCAGCATCATTAAAAACAACTGTAAAGATTCATCAGATTTTTTTTTTTAATGTTATACAGGGTGAAAGCAAAGTTTCAAAATATTTATTGCTTATCCACAGAAAAATCAAAATGTCACTAATTAGAGTTCCTGGGGAGTGGGGGGAGGTATAGGCAATTGCTGTTTCTGATTAAAAGACTTAGTCTTTCCATATGCTGATGGAAAAATTTTCAGACGATCCTATGATTTTTTTTAATCTTATGTATGCATCTTTAACCTGAGTACAGCAGACTATTGCCTGTTTGTTAGGAAACTCTTTCAGAAAAAAGTGAACTCCAGGTCCCTGTCCATATTCTAAATCAGCCAGAGGAAGATGCTGAACTTAGCCTCCAGCGCTTAGGTAAGTACCTTTATAACTAAGGTCTGAGATACAGCATGACTAACTCATTCAGTTGTGCCCACAACTGTGTCTCCCACGTCTGCAAAACAGGAGGGGAAGGGCAATCAAGCCACCTTAAAGTAAGTGTTTAAGGACTTGATTCAGTTACCTAAAGACAGATATCTATTGGTATTTGAAATGCCGTGTGGTATCTGAAACACACAGGTGGGGCTGGCCAACATGATACAGGACCTATGGGAGGTCTGTGCCATAATGGACAGGCATTTGGAGAACAGAAAGGATATCCTAAGGCAAATTAAATGGCATGAGATGCCCCTCTCTAGGCAACTGAATCACACCAGGCCAATAGCCTGAAGACCTTCTGAGACAATGCAAGCCACTTATCCTAGTTCTTCACGAGTGATTAAGACGTTACATTAGCTGGAATTTTAGTTAGACCAGTGTTTGAAGAAAATCTCTGAGTCATTTTCTGTGCACTGGTTGTATGGCAGAGCAGACTTCGAGAGTGCTACCTGGATTCTGTGTGGAGGAAACTAAGACAAATTACACACTCCTGGAGTGAACCTAGTGCAACCCAACTGCTAATGAACATCCAGTCTGTGGAGCCAGAGTAGAGCTAAGCCCAAGTAAGAAATCCTGAAACACATAGGATGTTGGGACCTCAGTATCACCTGTTTTGCTCTACAGATACAATTGCTTTGAGTTATACTATTTGCTAAAGTAGATATAACCTACCTATAGCCTGTTCCCAGTGACTTTATATAGAAGCAATGTATCTTCTGCATACTAGCCTGTCGTGGTTTAACCCCAGCCAGCACATAAACCCCATGCAGCCACTCGCTCACCCCCCCCGCCTCCGCTGGGATGAGGGA
>NW_009203386.1:0-30453 GCF_000690835.1 Fulmarus glacialis | reverse complement strand
GGTCCAAAAGCCACCTCCCCCCGGCCCCCCGCCCCCCTTTCATGAACAGGGGGCGAGCCCCCCCCCCAGCTCGTTTTTATACTGAGCATGATGTCACATGGTATAGAATACCCCATTGGCCAGCTGGGTCCACCACCCCAGCTCTGCCCGCCCCCCCGGTGCAAGCACCACCCAGCAACAACCAAAGCATCCATGGGCCATCAACGCTCCTTTCATACCAAACCCAAAACACAGCATACCCTCCAAGCTGCTGGGAAGAAAGTTAACTCTGTCCCAGCCGGAACCAGGACATAGCCTAACCAGTCTAAATGTTTCTATCAAACAGATGTAAGGATTTCCAGGAGAGGAGAGATTCTCCATCCCCACTACTGAAGCTGGCCTTCCTGCAGCCAGTACTGAAGAGCTTTTAGTGGAACAGGCTCTTATCTACAAAGCGTCAAAGATGGGAATCGAGATCCTACTACAGCTCATCTACTGGGTTGTATATGTATTCATCCATGAAACACTCCTAGAAAGATAGTGTCCATTTCCTCTGCCCAAGGCCCCCAAGGCCTACAGGTTATCCAGGCTTCTGAGGATGAGTAATCTGACCGCAGTGTGGCCATGGTTTCTCATTTCCACTTCTCCAGCTGGTATTATAACCTGGTAGTAGATGCAGAGAGGTCTTTAAATGGCTTTAACAAAAGCATCAGGAAAGCTTCAAAAGGAGTGAAAACTGCTTTGATGCAGAATATACCACAGGGGTGAAGAAACTGTGCAGACTCTATAATCTAGTTCTCTTCCACCCTCAGTGTGTGGCCTAATTAAGGACATTCTAGAAAAGGTAGGCAGCACGTACATAATACAACATTGTTTTCAAGTTAATTAAGCAGACTTCAGACAATGTCGTACTTCAAACTATCATTGCAAAGGTATATGGTAAATAGGAAGCTGTCTTCCTGCAACAGAGTGCTTCTGAGCATGTGTGGGCACCTAAATTTAAGCATTTAGTAAAACTGTTGGAAAGTCTTAGAGAGTTAGGCAAACCTGAAATCAAGTCAGTCTGTACTGTTGTCTGATACCTTGTGGATTGTAAGCTTTTGTGGGATTCAGGAGGAGTAGATCTGGCCTAGGAGATGACTACGTTCTCCTACTAGACCTTGCTAATGTTTGTTAGAAACATTTATTGTGAAGAAACTTCCACATTTGATAGAATTTTGTGTAATTTTTATCAGTTTTGTTAAAAAGCCACAAACAGCAATGCTGTGACACGCACACACAAACAAACTTTGAGAGCTAAGGAAATAGGCATAATTCATGGGCATGCTGAGAAATGCTTCCAGTACATCTTAGTCTTGAACCATATCAGTGTCGATGAGAGCCTGCCAGTGCCTTTACGCAGGGCACTGCATCAAACCTCAACCTGTTTTAAACAGAGGTGTACACTATTGCATATGGAAAAATATGATAATTATACACAGATTCAGCAGAGCTTCGGAAGAATGAGGTGATTTTGTCCATTGAACCCAAGTATCTGAAGCACAAACAATAATTTCATTGACATGTGTAATTGCTCTCTATATCTATCCTAATGTCTCTTTTATCTCAGACTCCTGTGCCAGGCTGTTCTTTTGCTTCTCTGCTGTGGGAGAGGCTCAAATGGCTGGCTGGGACTCATGTTCCATTAAGCTCTGAATGGAGCCGCAGCTTACTTGGAAAGCTTTACAGCTGCTGTTTGATCCAGCCCCAAAACTTGCATTTGTGCTACATTGCATTTGCTCATCAAATTAAATGCTCTTATGAAAAAAATCATTATTGTACTATGAATGGCATATGTTTCCAATTATTTTAAAACACAGATGTTACTGTTCTAAATGTATGTATAAGTCTTAATGACATATTAAAGTCATGAGAGATTGCATATAACTCAGAAGCCTTTTTTTTTTTTTTTTGGTCATCCAACAGCTCATTAGAACATTTTTCAAGGGTCTGGACACAAGATTTACTAAAAAGTTGTATGAATGTATTGCAATACCAATACAAAGTTTAATGTTTGGACATTCTCTTGTTTTATGCTCCACAGATTTTGCTTTCCCAGTGTATACTATTCATTAATTTTGAATAAACTAGTCTATATTTTGACCCTTATAAGCTGAAGGGATTAGATTTCCCAGATTGCTGATATTTCTGATTTCTGTCCAAGCACTTCTGAGTGGTTTTATAACCCTTTGACTATTAAGATAAAATAAAACTTAGGAGATGATAGGCTAAGATATGCAAATCAAACTAAAGTATCAATCTTCACGTATGATTAGAGCTGAAATTATGTGGGGCTTTTTTAAGCAAACATTTTAAAACACGTGTTCAGCATGGCAACCCTGATTTCGCAGGACATAGAATCCATTCAAATGTTTATCACCCGCTTCTGCTTGCTTTGTTTTGGAAAGAGGTTTCAGAACCTCAGTATGACTATCTGGAAGTATGTAAGTAGCTGGGATAATAGTGCAAACATCTCTAAAACCTTGCTGAGAATGTATCCCGTCTGGAAAACCACAAGGTAAAAAGCCAAGAGATGCTTTCCCTCAAAGGCCTTGCACAGCCACCAGAAAAAGGTTCCTAGTGCAAAACAGGTTTCATTAATCTTTTGAGGATGGATTAAACCGGCATAAAGTAGGTTAACCTTTGGCTGCTGCAAGCTATGCTGAAGCTGCATCTGATGATTTTTTCAGCACCTTTTTAATTCATATTTCTTCTTAATGTTTATCTGTGTATGTATTGTGTGTCCATGCCCAGGCGCTGGCCACAGGAGCTGCAGCACAACCTCTGTGAGGAGCGTCGGGGGCTGCCCGGTGCTGGACACAGCCGCTTCCAGCGGGTTCCAGCCAGTTCCACAACGGACCTACTACAGGACTGCTGAGCCTGCCAGCCAAGATGACGGCACCTGTGGGAAAGCATATTTAAGAAAGGGTAAAAAATGCTGCACAGCTGTTGTGAGAGAGAGGAGTGAGGAAAAAAGTGTGAGAAGCAGCCCTGCAGACATCAAGGTGAGAGAAGAAGGAGGAAGAGTGAAGATGAACCTGGGAAGAAGGGTGGGAGGAGGTGTTTTTGGTTTTGTCTTTGTTTCTCATTATCCAAATCTATTTTAATTGGCAATGAATTAAATTAATTTTCCCCAAGTTCAGTCTGCTTTGCTCATGACACTAACCTGGAAGTGATCTCCCTGTGTTTATCTCAACCCATGAGCTTTTTTGTCATATTTTCTCCCCCTGTCCTGCTGAGGAGGGGGAGAGAGAGTGACTGGGTGGCATCTGGCAGCTGGCCAAGATCAACCCACCACAGTGTACACTGAACCATAAATATTCAAGTTAAAGTCCTAGATCTTGCAAATGTCTTCCCAAAATTTCTAATATAATTCAGCTTCCTAATTAGAATGTAAACACTGTTTAGGTATAGCAACATAATGTTAAGGGTTGATTCTAGCAAACAATACAGGAACTACAGACACTGACAATCATTATGCTCAGTGATGGTCTGCCTAATGCTGACAGGTAAAGAGATGATGAGGATGAGGACAAATCTTAAAAGCTCAGAGGGAATTCTCTCTGTTAAACTTGCTAGAACTGTCTTCTACTCTTTGATACCTACAACTGGTTGAAACTCTTTGTTTTTAGAAAAGAAGGGGAAATGCAAAAAAAATTTAAAAGGAAAACAGGGCGCTAACTATTCTGTCGGGCTAACAATGTCATATCGCAAAAACTTGTATCCTAATGCTACTCCACCAGTCAGTAAATCCCTCATTCCATTACATCTGGTTATAAATGCTCACAAAGTCTCAGCATTTAAAAAATGTAAATTTAAACACTGTAGTTCCTATTTATGTCTAATAGCAACCAAAGAAAACTACATGAGTGGGTATAAAAAAGTGTCACTCCACTCTCCAACAGGTAAGATAGTTTACTACCTGTCTTCTAATAGCCCATATCTACAATATTTAAGAAGAGTGAGAGTAGCGTACTCAGAAAATGGTAGCACAATGCCATAAAAATGTACATTAGAACTCTTTCATGAGAGGCGAAAGCTTGCATTGCCCTTAGCTGTACCTAGCAATTATTCAGAGAATAAAAGATTTGATGGAAATATACTTAATAAATGTAGAGCAGCTGCAAACACTGATTCATTTGTCTATCAAACAGTTGACTGTAATCTTGTGTATTTCACAACCCTCTTGAAATTTCTTCCTTCGTTTTTAAACAACGTATATATATTTCTGTATGTGTATAACATATATGCTGGACCATAGTACAATGAGCTAAACTAAACTGTTCGTCCTGAAGAGTGCCTATTCCACTATTGATTAGTGTCTTGAAGCAGCCTCATAAATTGCTGAATACAAACAAGAAAGCAAATTGCACTTGAGCTTGCACAAACACAGCTCAATGATTCTAAATCAGTGTTGAAATAATTTGCCTTGCTCATGATGTATATGTTCTGAGAATGTCTCTTAGTCTCGCTGGTTCGAAAGAGAATGTATCAAAATAGTGTTATGAATACATCAGTTCATTCTAACAAACAGAAATAACCTCAATTTATTGACTACTGTATCTGGTTTTATGCAAAAAAAAAAAAAATTCTAGAGAAAATCTATGAACAATCCAGGCTGCAGTGCTTGGAACCATAGTTGATTACAATTTGTGGTGTTGATGTGTTTTTCTGCTGGATCTAGGAGTCCTGCACGCCAGCCTGCATTGCCTGTGTCTCAACAGCTAGGGTAGGCATCTGCTCAGGGTGTAGGAGCTGTGGGTGCGAGTTGTCTCAGGCCAAGCTCGGCTAAGAACTTCACTCTATCCAGCAGACTGGAATGGTTTTGGAGGAAGCAAGGGAGCTGTGGGAGTGATACAGCCACCACCATCTTAAAAGTTCACAGGAGAGCTTGAGAACTATCAGATGGAACTTTTCAAACACCTGCGAAATTCATCTGGTGAAATGTACATGTCTATAAGGCAGATATGTACAAGTAAGCTAGTTGTCTAAAGGCCTTTCATACCGTCACTTTTAGGATGTAATTCATCTTGCCTCAGGAGATACCTAAAACAGTCAGGTCAGGCCCTACTAGTCTCTCTTTCTCCCCATTGACTGTGCAAAGAGCTTAAAATCACCAACTTGGACATTGTCCTCAAACATGGGAATCAGCTCTTAACTGAAACACCAAATACATTAAGTTATGCCATGGAGCATTCAGCTTATCCCATAAAGGCATGGATCTCCCATACACCCGATGTCAAATCTCGCAGCCCCATGTAGATGTCTCTTATATCCTAGAATATTTCAAAAGGTACTAGCCATCTACATGAGCAGTTGAATAGTCCTTACCTGTGGCCAGCCAAATAGCTCTCTATGCTTCAGATTTCCTTATAGACTTCCTTTGACTAATTATAGACCAATAACAGATATCCAGCTCACAGGCTGGTGCTAACATATAGATGCATACAGTTCAGTGTTGATCGCAGACTGAACATTAACCATACAGTGTCCACATTTTGGGCTTGGCCTAGCTAGGTGAACATGAGCAGCCAATGCTATTTGATAGGATGTCCAAGACAGCCTCATTGGCCTGACACTGTGACATGGGACTTAGGAAAAACCCTTGTCCTTCTCAAGTGGTGGGCAGAGGCCAGGTAGGACACCCTATGGCACAGTAAATAGCACTAGATGCCCATCTTTAGGAAATTAAGGGAGTATTCAGTTGTTTAAACATATGGTTCTAGGACCATGTTAGATAATGTGAGGCCTCCTAGCTGGCTTTCATCTGCTGCTTCAGAGAGTGCATATCACCCTTAAGATCTGAACAAGATCTAGTGTCTACATATTATTCTACACAAAAGTGTGTAGTGACATTTCATATGTCCTACAACATCCTTCTTGGTTTACCTATACTGTTCCAGAAAGGCACAAGTGTCGCCCCAGTACTGTATGGGTGCCTTGGATACCTCAGGACACCGCAAATGACACTACATGCACATGAGCCAGCAACTTAACACTGACTTCGGAGTTATGTGAGGATGAATCCAGTCTATCCTTTCCACCAAGGCTCAGGTATGAACTAGTACTGCAAGATGTAAGCTATTCTATGCCTGTATGAAAACACAATATTAAGTGCTGAGGAAATTAAAGAAGGAGGTTCATCACAGCAAAAGGACAACTGAGCAAGAACTTTTAGAACCATGATTCTGGTTTTAGCAATCCATGCACAGTTTCTGCATCACTTTAGGCCTGTACTGGCCTTTAGTGTACATTACTATCAGTACTAAGTAAACTATATTTAAGCCCTTAGTTTTTACTTTGATTTAAAATTAAAATAATTCTAAAGTATAGAATTTGGGGAAAAAAACCAAGGCATACAGAAAAATCACTCTATTTCTTAAAAGATATGTTAATATTTATTTCTGAAAAAATTAATAAGGAGACTTCTTAATTTTCCCCTTTTACATATAAATAAGAATATAGGTAAGTTAATGTTGAAAATTTCAAATTATGTGTCACAGTAGATGCAAGTTCTTGTTATTTTTAGTGTCACCTCAGTTTCTTTTTTTGCCTTCTTCAAACCTGCATTCTATTTTATCTTAATAAAACATAAAACTGTGCAAACAATCTAAACTTTACATATACAAAACATATCTAATATAGTGCTGTAGGATTATAATGATTACAGTTTCCATTTGTATCCTAGGCTGTTGGACATAACGGTATGCATGTAAGTATGCTGACATGCTTGAATACTGCAAGCTATTATTTTTTCCAGAATGGCTTTCAAATGCCCCAATTTTGAGAATTTTTAAGGCTAACAGAAATACTAAAGGGGCTAACCAATAAATTTATGCAATTAACTGGATAAGGCTGTTGCCGTTATAGCAAATCAGCATTGCAAATCCCAGTTTTCAGCAGGTCAGCAAATAGATCTCAGCTTGGATCTTTTAATTCCTGTTGATGGGATGCTTTAACATTATTCAGCTAAATACCAGGGTCATCCTGATCTCAAATTATGTCGTTATTTCCAAAGTACAAGCTGTTTCAAGGGAAGCCTAGCCTGTTTATTTACTGATGCATGTCCAGATGTGCTTTTCAGACTTTAAAGAACTGAATCAGAAGCAATTCAGATAAGTTCTACATGAATAATTTATCTTGTTACACATTTTTAAGAGGAGAAGGGACTTTATATGTTAGCTTTTTGCCAATGCAATAAAAAACATTGCTAACTGGGACTTGTGTCGTAAGTGTTTGGTCACTGGGCTTGTCACACTTGCAAAATAGGTGTTTCATTATTCAAAGGTATGCCAGATTGTCAGAACTTACTGAGGAGGTCAGAAAATCTGGATGACTGCTGATTTGTGAGTGCCGTCAGCAATTTTCTTTCCCAGCTACTGCTGGCTTTGGAGCAAGCCTGACATTTTCAATACAGATGAAAATTCTCCAAATATCGACTGCTCCTGTGTTGTGAGATGACACTTTTAGAGGATGGTTTATTTCTTTTGTGAGCTCATATGTTGAACACGTAAATATTGGCACATCCAAATTCACAATGTGAGACAGGCCCTAAGGCTCCACATATAGTTTCAAGCACTCCCTTGTTAACGCAGCACACAAGGCAAAGCCATGAGGCAAGGCTGGGGAGCCAAAGTCTGAGTAGTTTCACCCAGTATTATGCAATGTCTGTATGAAACTGTAACCCACTGTTCAAGCAGGACGAGATTGGCTGTCTGAGAAGGTAGCATGTGTCATCCCATACCGCTGAAAGCTTCCCAGGAACACACAGAGCAGCACCCAGTCCTGGCCACTTGTTCAGGAAGAATGAATGGGGCAGGTACTGAAATAAGCAGCTAGCATGAAGAATGAAGAACATTTCTTCTGAGAGGAGTATGTAAGAGCCTTTTTTCTCTAGCCTAACAAAATGAAAGCTGAAAGTAACATGACTGCTGCCTATAAATACACCAAGCAGGTAAATACCAGGGAGGGTCAAATGTCACTTCAGTTTAAACACTAAGTTGGCACAAAACCAGACCACAAAAACCATTAATAAATTTCGGCTACAAATTAGAAAGAGATTTCTAGCTGTTAAAACAAGGATGTTCTGGAACAGCCTTTTAATAGGAGCATTAGCACCTTTTCAGGTAGAACCTGATAAGCTTATAGAGCTTGAGAAATTCATGATGCACCTGAGTAGGGATTAACTAACCAAAAATTTGACCACCAACTATAGATCTTTTTCTGACCATATCTGTTCAGAAAAGCGTATTGCTTATAGACCTATTCAGTTTATAAAGAACCTCAGGAAGTCCAACCTCCAATTTGGTCTTGAAGACCTTTAAGGATGGAGAGAGATCGCATCATCTCTCTGAGTAACTTCTTCCAAAGTTTGACTGTCCTCATGGGAAAAATGTTTCTCCATACATGCATCTGAATTTCTCTTGTTTCAATTTATGCCCTTTTTGTGTCATTCTCTCACTATACACTGTTGGAAAAGCCTGGCTCCACCTTCTTAATAGCCTCCCCATAGGTACTGGGTGCTGCAGGTCGGTTCTCCCAAAGTCATCTGTTCTCCAGGCTGGACAACCCCTCTCCCTCAGCCTTTCCTCACAGGGCAAGTGCTCCAGCCCTGACCTATCATGGTGGTCATATGCTGAACTCACTCCAAATACTGATGACTGTCTTGTACTGGGGGCACTAAAACTGGACACAGTACTCTAGATGTGGTCTGATGAGAGTCAAGTAGGGGGAATAATCCCTTCCTTTGATGTACTGGTTTTGATCCTGTTAATGCAGCCCAAGAGGCTTTTGTGCCTCTTTGCTGCCAGGTCACTGCTGGCTTATGCTCAGCTTGCTGTCCAGCAGACCCTGAGGTCCCTTTCCACAGAGCTGCTCCCCAGCTCTCAGTCCCTAGCCTGTATAATTGCAAGGACTTCTTCCTCCCCAGGTGCAGCAATTAGTATGTGTCCTCTATGAATTTCATAAGATTCATGTTAGTCCATTTCTCCAGCCTATCTAGGTCCCTCTGGAGGGTGGCCCTGTCCTTGAGTATCTCGACTCGTCCTCCACAGTTTGGTGTCATCTACAGACTTGACAAGAGTGCACTCTAATGCTTCCTACAGGTCACTGATAAAGACTATAACAAGACAGGTCCCAGGACAGACTCTTGCGATACTCCACTCATTACTAACCTCCAGGTAGACAATGACCCATTAACTACTGTCCTCTGAGCCCAATCATGGAATCAGTTTTTTATCCATATTGTTGTCCACCCATGCAGGCTATAATATCCTAATTTGATATAACGCCCTGACTTGATTTTTGGTTCCTAGTTCTCATTCCAATTCTCTTGTTCAACACTGACCATTTGTAATTTCTTGAGATTTGTGGAGAAACATTTTAAGGAATGATGGGTCCAGCGATCAGAGCTGGTTCCAATTTCAGAGTTGAAAATTAGTTTCTTTAGTGGGCAAAAATTATAAGACAACCTTACCAATAAGGTAATTTGTTTGAGTAGGGGAGAATCCCAAGGTATGAGTTTCTCTCACCTCATGCTAGGTATTTAAGAAGCAGCCAGTCATCCTGGACTCCCATGATACTCAATGGAGAGAAATAGGTTTCACTAGAGGGTGATACGTTTGACCTGTTTTAGACTTCGGAAGAAATGAATCATTCACTGGATACCCTTATTTCTCTCCATGGACCATAGAGAGAGTTGTTTAAATGCCTGAATTAGGACAGATTAATCTACTTCCCCATTACCTGTATCACCCAGGAGTTCCTGATAGATGATCCCAATATTCTGTCCCTCACTTCTATCCCTCTATATGTGCACATAATGTGTATAAAGGGCCCAAGCTATGGTAGAGAGCCATCATTTAATTGTGATAAATAGAATATAAAAAGTTTGAAATTATATAAACTGGTTGTAGCAGCAAAGATGCATTTTCAACTTCTGAAGAGAAAAATCTGGGCTGAAAGTGTGGGAATATAAATAAAGTGAACCTTGTTCATAATTGTTCTTTATTCAGTTGCATGTTAGAATGATAAGTTGCCACACACATTCTTTTTTTTCCCCACTGCATATGGTATAACTTGTTCATGTATGTTCAGCTGAAGTTTCCACAGAGTAATTAATTAAGTTACTCTGTTTCATTATTACTTTTATAAATATTGCTGTTGGCATTTTTTTGATCAAAATTAATGGTTGCCCTTCCTGAGGGCTCCTAGATGATGCTGGTTTAGATGAATTGTTTATTTTGTTAAAGAGGATTTACCAATTAAGAAATGCAGTAGAAAACAAGTTGCTGACTTCATGAAAATATTCTGCAATGTTTGTGTAGCAGGAAGAATGTTATCAATATTACTGTCATCTAAAGGCCAGTGTAATCTATACATTGATTTCTGAACTCACAACCTTCTTGGACTATTCCAAAGTGCTAAGTTTTGTATTTACATCTTTGGCTTTGCTTAAAACCTTATTCAGAGTTCCCTATTGACTGTTTATCTCAAGATTCTTTTCACAGAGTTCTTTAGCGTGTTTCATTTATATCTTGTTTTGATTTGGGTCTCAGACAGAAATAAAGCTATTGTTACGTTACAGAATTAAGCCCATTAGCTTCTCATGAAGAAAAGATAAGATGCATAAATACAACTCCTGTACAAGAGCAGATCAATTCTTCCAGTCTACAGAGGTATACTAGCAAAACATTAGTAGACCAGGCATAACGTCTGTATGCGTACCCTTGTATAGGATTTTAATATGTTATATTGTATAGACCTTTTGATAAGAAATTTGACTAGAAGTATGTTGCACAACTGTCTAACAGGGAGGAAACTGGGAATGAAACATCTGCCAGCACAAAGAAATTCCCAGAACGTGGTAGCAACTACAGGGAGCACATCTGAGGCGTGTCTTGCAAAGAGAAAACTGTTAATCTCTCTTTATCACTGATGCCCCAGAACAACCAACAGAAGAAATGTTCACACTCTGATTCCTTCCCTTGTATGTAAAGCTCAATATGTAACAGAAAAAATGACGTAACTCTCATTTTTAATATTTTCTGGGTTCTTTCTTGCTACTGAGCTGGCACGGCCTAACCTTGACATTCATTTTTCCCTGGCTATGAGCACAAAATACTTTAACTGTGGCACCAAACATACAGTGGGATAGAGATTCTATTACCATCACAGATTATACCACACAAAACCTTGAGGGAGCCATATGTACTTCACACCAACCCTTTTTAATATCTCACAGTAATGCCACCTGAGCTACCATTCCTTTTATAACAAAGTTTGTGCACGCAGTGAAATTATACTCTAAAAGTAGTTTTGGAAGTCATAACTACCTCTTGAAGTGTCGTGCTCACTAGCTTGCTGACTTAGTCAGAATAAAACAGCATAAATCTTCAGCATTTTTATTTCAAAAACTGTTATGAAATATAGAAACAAGTTTGCTACAGAAAGTATGGCTAGACTTAATTATCTCATTGCTTAATCACTGGCAGGAACTTCATTTTGCAGACTACCACTGAAGATCATAAGCAGAATAAAAATTTACATTCAGATCTTTTTCTAGTCCTTATCTCCTCCTTATGGCTAAACATTGGAGGTTCTTTCCTGTCCTTTCATGGAACTAAACATGTCAAACCCTGTTCCTTATTTTGTAGCTTGATTACTCTGTCACCGATATATGCAATCTTACCATGCACACAGCCATCCATAAAGCAGCTATCAAAACATTCTTCAAGCCTTCAGCTTAGACTGCACGTCTATTGCCAATTCTCCACGTTTTCTCTGCTGCATTGAAGAAGGGATACTTGTTTCTGCTCTTAAAGCTCTTTGCAATGTCTCCTGTCCTTGCTATCATTCATTCATTTTGTCGGAGTCTGCAATCATCTCATTTTGCCCATCTTATTTGTAAACTTTCAAGCTTTTTTCCATGCTCCCTGTAAGCCCCCACAAATATTTTTTTTTCCTCTTAAAAGCTTTCTGTAACTGTAATACATATAAAATACTTATAGTTGCTAAACTCCCGATATGCCAAGGACAATACTGGATCACTCTTTACTCTGCTTCTCTGTTAACCTGTACTTGCTTTTCTTTTTCTGTTTTAGGCAATAGGCTGTAAAGGTCGGGACCCTGAAAGAGCAGTAGAGACCATCTATCTGTTCTGTGTTTCTGCACTGACAAGCACCACAGGGTCATAATGAGCCTAGGGCTCTGAACAGTGTCATGATCATAAAAATTACAGCCAATTCCCAGTGTTAGGAATTAATGCAAACCAGTAGTCTGTTTAAGTAACATTAAACCTAAAGACAAACAAATCATGGTAAGTGATAGGAAAATAGCCCCTAATCTATCCTTTCTGATTTTGTTTGCCTACACGTTAGGGGAATTTTACCTATCTGGTAAAATTTTGCCTATCAGGCAAAATACCTACACAATATAATATCTCCATATAATAGAAAGGATTGTGAGAGTTATTTGTTTTGCTTTCTTTACAAACCCAAATTTCTATATGTTCTTGAAAGAACAAAGGGGAAAACACCAGAGCTTTATCAGGGTACAAAGCAATAAGAATTAGCAGAGAAATAAATGGAGAATAAGAACAATTTCTGTTACCAAGTGCATTGAGGAGGTGTGTCTAATTGTCCAGACAGCAGGATGAAAGTGTTTCCCTTCTATACATATTAGAGATTAAACATTGTAATATTTATAACAGCCTTTTTTTACATTCCAGACTGCAGGCTTCCAGAAATAGTCTTTCAACAAGGAATATTATTAAACCTTTAATTGTTTTCCCTGCAACTATAATATTCTTCCCACAGAAGGAAATGTCTTTCTTCTCTGATACAGTGTGGCTAATCACTAGTTACTTTCCTTTTCAAAGCTGCAGACTCATTATAAAAATGTGAGTAGCTAGCACTTAGACTTCTAACTGAAAGCCACTTAAAGCCATTAGATCTATGAACCCTGAACTCCTGTGCACTCTTACAGTTGTTAAGGTATAAAGAAACTGTCTTATGATGTTGGTAAGTATATCCACAAAGCTTCTTTGTGCCACACAGCACCCATTTTATATATAATTACATATTATGAGAGACACAGAACATGAATACTTGTAGAGAACAGAGCATCCAATATTTGCAAATTCTAAAAAAACAAGTGATGAAATTTTGCCCAGCAAACTGTAGCGGCTTAAATGTCAATAATAATAAGTACTTCTTTCTGTAGTCAGTAAAGATTGACAGCAAGAATAAAATAAACCAATACCTAAGTGAAAGAAAGCAAAATTGTCAGCATGAATTATATTGGTGAAGTTGAGAGTAAATTTGTCATTGTCTAGGTGCTTAGGCAAAAAAAAATATAAAAAATTAGCCATGTGAAACTGGGAGGCAAGAATTTTACAGTTCATTGTGCCAGGATACCGGTTAATTCTGCAGAATATACAGTATTTTGGCAGAGTGGAAGATATTGATTGCGGAGTGTATTTTTTTGGAACTAGCCTTTTAGCAACTAAACCAAATTAACACCAAGACAACATTTTGCATTGAGATTCCTTTTTCATTAAGAGGAAATAAATAAAATCTGTCTTGTGTTCAAGCATAAACTGATAAAATCACTGCATTTTACAAGCATTTCATTCTGTCAAGTGTATGGTTTCTATTACGGTTACTTCCCTCTCAGATACTCTGGATAAGCCACTCATAATCACTCCCTAGAATATTTCATTCCAAGTCATCTAGGGATTACATGAAATTAAACATTAGCCAGTTTAAGTTAACCCATTGCATTTGGATAGAGATATACCAGGGATGATTTGATGCTCAGTGCAGAGTTTATTTCAAGACGTTACAAGTAGGGCAGACAGAAATGCTTTTGCATTCTGGAAGAACTGAGCAAAAGGTCTCATGATGAACAGATTGAAATAACAAGGCAATGCAATGGTGCTGATCACTCAAAGGATTCTTCCTGGGTAGATCCCTAATCCTATTACAAACTTGTTCGCTTCTGTTGAAGGCCAGACACAGTGAGGTTCCTGCAGCTATGTCTCCAGCCGTGGTCAGAGAGCGTGAACTCCCTCCCACTTCCATCTGCCATTGTGGTGGACAAAGTCTTGTTGCCTTAAGTGTTTCACCACCCCACACTGCTACTGGACATTATCACCCCTTCTTAGCAGTGTGTATGTGGATTTTATGTTATGATGGTCAAAAGGAAGTCTTCTGTGTTAGTGCTGTAACAGGTGTGTCCTTTTTATGGTGAGGTTCTGCTTAGATTTTGAGAGCCAATGTAATTTAAGGTTTAAAAACCATTCTTTCATGCTAATCCAACGAATAGCGTGATTCCACTATAAAGTAGGAGGTTAGTGATTGCACATATGGAAGACCAAATAATGAATACTGTGTATGATATTCTACACAAAAAGCACGATGTAGGAAATAATTGCATCAGATGTTTACATTGCAGAAGTGAGCTCTAAGAAGAATTGGAGAAGGTATGTACATCAATTCTTTCCATTGACCTAAAAAAAATATTTTTTGCTTCACAAGAAACAAGGCTTAGTGAGAACAAACACTGTAAGAAATGTAATGGATCCCAGCACAAAATGGACTTTATTTGCTGGGCATCCAGCACAAAATTTCTCATAATTTTCCCCATTTCTGATAAATTTATTCTATAATCTGTGAAAGGGATTCTCTTTCTGCAGGCTGCTGTCAGTGACCCAGCCTTATTTACCTCTCTCTGTCAAAGAACTTGCAAGAAGTGAAAGTAGGAATCAATGCAATTAGCAACACTACTCTGTTGAGTTGTAAAACTTCATTTTGGACACACCCTGCAGAATTCTATTTCAAAAAGAAAATTCCTCATATCATGCATTGCTTCTCCTCTCCAATGTTATTTCATACTGTAGTTATTTCTGTCTAAATGTCACATTTGTAGCTTATATTTCAAATAATTTCTCTGTTTTATAAATCCTGCTATTGCTTTGCTGTGCACATTTCCATTTTTTTCCTGTCATTGAGCAATTATAATTCCATGGACTATGAAAAACCTGCATATTTGATTTTCTAAGTGTGTGCTTTCCCAATTTTTCCTCCATGACCCACATGCAGATATAAACACCATTTCATGAAACTTAATTTCTATCAGGCACATGACTGTATTTGGGAGACCTTTGATTTACAGACAGCTAATCTAAACCTGTTGTGTCATCCATTAAAAGAGAGGTTTCTGCTACATAAACGTTGAATATGGAAAGTGGAGTTTTTCAGAAGTGTTTAGGTTACTTCCAAAAACACTTCCTATCAACAGACATACGGGGTTGTCCTTTTTTTCATCTTGGTGCTTGTGACAACTTTGTTTGTTGGTTTCTTTGTTTCTGGCTTCATACAGTATCACATACTGGGATTCTATTTTTTATTTCAAGGAAAAAAAAGCAAAGGAATGTTTGCTTGTCCTTTATGAATTCAGTAATGTGACATTCAATAATTGATAGAGCTGCTTCCATACCATTTACTTTTTTTTTTTCAAAAAAAAAAAAAAAAAACATTATGATCATTCCTGGTTATTCTGACAAACAAATCATTTAAATACTTCATGGAAATAGGTGAAAGGGTATAATCCTTCTTTGCAAAGAGAAATCTCACTATTGCACCTCCACAAGATACTTCCGGCCTTTTTCATTGTTAACATTACATACAGCTCAATCTTTTCCTGACCGGTGCAATGGTGAGTGCACATGTAATGGCCGGAGCTGCTGAAGACTGTCAATTAGAATTTGTCTGAGCAGCCCAAAGGAATGCAGAGCAGAGAACATTTTTCTGCTGAGCTACACAGGAACACTTTGCAGCTCCACTTATTTTTTTTGATTGCTGTGTAAATGCTACGCAACTGGAGAGCAAACCACACTCCTCAAGGACAGACAACAGAGACTTGCACCTATGGTGTGTGGATGCCTGCAATAAACTATCACCCTTCCAAGCACTCTTTTGAACACAGCGACCTGCTGCGTAAGGAAAGGAGTTTGCTCTCTTCTGACTTCTCCTCAACAAAGAAACAGTTCAGCACAGAATTGGGTTTCTTTGGTCCAAAGAGTTCCAGATAATGTTTCTCCATTCACAGTTCATTCACGTAGTCTCTTCTGGTTCCCAGACTGGCTCTGGTCACAATGATGCAGTATCTATCAATAATAAAAAAGACAAATTTTTCTGATTGCATTTTTCAGAAGAAGGGACATAATTAGGCTTTTTGAACCCACTCATTAAGATAAGCCTGGCTCCTTCCCCACCGCCATCTCAAAAGCTGACTTGTGCATACATACTTGTAAATAGTTATTACTTCTGCAGATGGCTCTAAAATCAGAAGAGTAGTAAAAACAAAAGTCAAACCAAACTGATGGTGACCTGAGAAATGAGAGCAATCGGTTAATCAGGGGATGAGCATGGTATGGAGCCAGCTAAGTAAATTAGATGGAGCAAAAGCTGGATCAGACAGCATAGAGAGAAAATAAAGAACATAAATTAGCAGCCTTCCCCACTGGTCTGAATAATCCAAAAGTCTTGTGACTATACTAGTGAATGGTCATGTAATTTTAAGGCTGCTTTGTAATACACAAGTGCACAGGGATAGAATTAAAGTAGCAACATTCTTCTGTTTCAGGAATTACTTTTTTAAATTTTCATGGTTTTTTTAATGTGGCAGGATTTGTTTGGAGATTTTGTATATAATTTACATGAATCTCAGCAACTTATCAATTTATAATCTTGGTGCAGAGGGATCAGAATAATAAACTGCAAATCATTTCCAAACTAGTGCCACTGGCATCCATCCATTTTTCTTCCAAATCCCTCCTCAGACATCACTTCTCCCATAGAAATCATAAATACTAACTTATTCAACTATTTCTTTCAAAGAGTAACTTCTGGACCTCTAATAGAATGAGTGCTTTATAACCATACAATTCTTTGCCTTGAAAAATTCTGGTATGTATTCAAAAAATGCATTAAATTTTGGTATACAAATATATCTGCGATTGTTATTCACTCAGGTGAAATTTTAGCAGAGTATGAATCTGTTGGCTGGATTTTGGAAAGCTGAGTTTAACAGTTCTGTGTTTTCAGATCCGTTCATGCTAAGCTGAAACTACAAAATAATCTGTTATTAGATATCTTACTAATTTTTAATGATAGTCCTTATCAGCCTGGAAAAATCACCTGGAAATATTACCAAAGAAAACAATTCAGTATATCCTAGGATCTTCCTGGTACATTTTATTCCATGCAGGCCTGAAGATGTCAATCCATTTTACAGCAACAACATTTTCATTCCAAGATACAGGATCATATAATAAGGTCCCCAAATGACAAGGAATTAAAAACAAAGCAACCCCCAGACTAACTGCTATAAACATAAAATGAGTGACTTTAAGTTTAACGTTGGAAAGGTTGAGTGATTTATTGATTTGCTTCCATCAGTTTACTTGTTTCTACTTGGAAACTTCACAAAAAACATCAGTTACTCATGAACAAGCAATAAGTCTTAAAAAGGAAATATAAAAATATATAATAAATAAGTCTTAAAAAGGAAAATGTAGGCATAAAATCAGTGCAAGCTGGACTTCAAGATTCAGCAAATTCCCTTTCTCCCATAATACTGCACCCTTGCAGTAAGCCATAGACTGTAGAGAGGAAGCTTTGACTCTCAGCAATATTTTTTCCAGAATAAGAGGTATTCAGCATTCAGTCAGAACAGCGTCTATTTTAGATTAAGAAAAGAGCAAGAAGAAAAGTTAAGTTTTGTTGCATATCTCTCTCCTGGTAGGATTTCCTGACAATAAAATTGGCTTCAAAATCCTGCAGACATTGTGGAGATCTTAATATTAAATGGATGATCCTTTAGGGATCTCTGAATGCTGTAGCAACAAAATACTAAAAAGTAGATCCAGAAGAGAACAGTGTCTAATAGAGGTGACTCCAGAAGCTAGTCCAATTTTCTCTCCTTTCTTGCAGGGAGTCTCAGGAATTAAAAAAAACCAAACTGACTAATGCTTTTAAAATACATAATAGCAATTAGTAGAAGGACTATAATTAAGATTTTTTATTGCAATATCTTTGAGTCGTCACTATAATAGAGTAACATGAGACACATTTTGGAATGCTTAAATCATATCAAATTAATATGTTAATCCTAACATTTTATTAAAGTCTTTGTTTGCAATAATATATCTTGCAGAAACACTGTCATGTAGCTACTTTCTTTTATTTCTTTTATCTGTGTTATAAAACTGCTTTTATTCATAGCGAAAGGCACCATACAATCTGAAGAGTCCTCGACATGCGCATTGAAAAAGAAAGATGTGTTCAGAAGCAATCTCACTGATTCACTGGCCACTTGAGACTGAAATAATTAGCCAATTGAAATATATTTTGTAATTTTATCTAGAGGAGATATTTTTTTCATATCAGCATTTGCTTGGCTGCTCTTACAAAGATGAACACTAGTTGGAGAGAACCAAATTGAGGGAACCAAAAATGATCAGATGTCAGTGAACCCATTGACAACAATGGGTACACAATGGAAGATTGAATGAACAAGAGTTATTTAGCATAAATTAAAAACAAAACAAAACAAAACAAAACAAAAACAAAAAACCACGAAAGGAAATCACAAGGTGCTGTCATAATTTTCTGGCTTCCTATTCTTTCAGCTATTACACTGATCATTTAGGCTACCTGAATTCCCTCTCTGGTAAGGGTCTAGTTAATAGTTCCAATATGCTTTTAACAAAATCCATTATTGGATTTCTCAAATGGAGGTATGCAGCTTAACATGAAATTATACATAATAATATATTTATTATATACCTGCACCTATATAAACAGGAATTGATTATTTTTGGAGTACTTAAAATATGATCTCAAGATTTTAGCAATGTAGCAGAGATCTTCAGTATTCGCTAGATGATCATTGATAAAGCCCTCTAATATTTTATCAAAATTAGGATTCTTAACACTTCTGCAGCACGGACAATCTATGGATTTCAAAACATTTCAAACATAATTAAACAGTATAACTTCCCGTAAGTAAAGGAACATTATTATCTCTCTTTTACAAATGAGAAAGATTAGATGGGTTGATTAAGAGGAAATCCTACGAGAAAATACTGGGTTGATTTCTATTATCTTGGTGAATTGCTAGACCAAGAGAGGGAAGGTTGTTACAGTGATATTTCAAGAAAAAGGGCAGATGAAAACATATACTGAAGGTCTTATATGAAATTCATAGCAAAATTAGGACAAAAAGTAAAAATATTAGGGCATTTGATTTTTTTCCAAGGTTGGAGGTAATATGTAAGCTTTTGTTCAGCAACATTGGAAAATGCTTCACTTTAAGCACATAAAAGATTTATGTGGTGACAATAAACTAAGCAGGTGGGTAAGTATGTTACTTAAACTGCAACATTTTAAAAATGTAGAACTCCAAATCTAAATGCTGAATCTAGTGCTGTAAAGAGAAAAACACAAAAGCCAAAGAAAAAAGGAGCAAAAGATCTTTTCAAATTTTAAGACCTTCTCACACATGCAAAAAACCAAAGTCACTAGTCCTCCAAATATGTGTTTGTATACATATATGTAAGTTTATGTATGTTCCTCCAAATATATGTTTTACCTCCACTGTGGTAAAACCAGTGCCTAAGATGTCACACATTGTAGCCCACGAATAAGGATTTGAGATATGATAAAAGACTGTAGCAAACTTCTCCATTGCTTTATACTGTGTACAGTAAACTACACTGATGTCCATGTGGGGTAAAACCAAACTCACCTGATACTTTACAGATATGCACTGGAGTAAATAAATCAGTGTGCATAAAGTGGAAAGCAATGCCAGAGGGAATGGGGCACAGCTTGCTTTTCCCTCATGTCATACTCCCCCCTCCCTTTAACACTGGCTGAGATTCACTTCTTTCCTGTCGGTTTTGCACCAGCATGGTGCTGTACTGATCCTTGTAAATTCTGTCATAATTTGGGGCCTTGGATAAATAAGTGAAACAGCCTTTGGCATACAACATTTATATTTATTTAGTAAAACTTTTTTTAAAATTTATTTCTTGGTAATAATCTAAAGATCCTTCTTTCAATTACCATGTAGAATCGGTGAAGCACAACCAGTGTTTCATTTTTAATCAGTGGGAAAATAGGTGGCTAGCATGTATGAATAAAGGAGCAAAATAATCTTTGAATAAAGAGAGTTCCTGATGATCTTGTTATGACAAAAAGAAAAAAAAAATATGAACTCAACCAAGGATAATGTGAGAGGGGGAAAACTGCATTACAGTGATGTGGGTGTCTCTGTTACATTTCAGTCCTTGTATAGAAGTATTTCTACCCAGTCACCCACTGTTTTAAGAATCTGCTACATTAACAATATAATTTCCTTTCCCTTCAGTTTTTAGAACTTTCATAAATGCCTTTACTTCTGATTCTTTTCCTCTTGACTCCTCAGTTTTACTGTGAATTTCACAGAGGATCCTTAGTCAGGAATAATAATTATTTTAATATGTATTTACTTAGATATCACAGTTGATTCTTTAATAGCATCAGTCAAAACCACTTACAAGCTGCAAACGGCATGAGTATTCTGTTTCTACTGCTGGCTGTTATAATATCTCTTCTACATAAATGCATGCTAGTGATTTTTTTTCCCCAGCTCAGATAGTCAACATATTTTCTCTCATCTTCTTCCTTTGTTTCTGAGCCAAAACTCTGAGGAGGTTCATTCCACACATAACTTGGTCAGATCCACTACCAGCAAGACTAGGCACAACTTCCTACTCTTTAGTACAGATACAACCAATAATGAATTGTACCATTGAACTTGGAGCAAAAGTACACTTATTTCCACTGAAAACAATAATTAATTTCATGGGTTCATATTTCGGAGAGAGTATGGTCAGTTCCAAAATATTATCATAACTTACTTAAGAGAGAGCTTTCATGATTAATGACCTACTGAGACCTGCATTTTGTGCTTCCTTCTGTTCATATGATGTGTGGTCATGAATATAAGGCATTGCCCTCATATCAGCGTAGTTTTTTTCACATTCCTTCAGAGGAATGTGAATGTTTGTCCATCTTTCTGTCTGGTGAACTGTATTTCTATTTTCTTTTTTCATACCTGCCAAGTTATACATTCTTAAGCATCACCACATAACTAGTAAGGGCTTTGTAGCATGAATTCACACATGCCATTTGAAAACATCTAGAGTAGACAGATATTGACTGAACCACATTAGTTCAAAATTAAGAAAAACTGAAAAAAAATCATACATCTAAAAGAAAGAAACCTTCTTAAATATGCCTGTAACTGCAGTCAATCTCCTAAAATTCAGGAAGAAAGTCAGGACTGAGGGACAAACAAACCCTAAAGTTTTTACAGTCAGACACTTATTACCTTCCCACCAAAAGATTTTGAAATGAGTTCTTCGTAGAGTTGTATTTCTACTTGGGCCTCTTTCCTGGGAGCTGCACACTGAATACGCTCTTATAGCTTACATTTGTTTTTATTCATGTCCTCCCAGTTCCTGCTACTGACACAGATTGGAGTAAAATTTTCCTGTCTATAGTCATTTCATAATAAATGCTTTTTAGGAGACACAAGCTTGTTTCAACATACAGAAGGTTTACACCGTATTTTTGTATTCTTTTTTTAATTATCCTTCCTCAGTTCCATCAGAACTCCTCCTCTTTCTTCCTGTTTTTCTCTCCCCGTACATTCCTGTGTGGCAACTGGTTAATGTACAGAATAGCTGAACGCTGATGTACCAGTGAGGATGAAGCAACAGTGGATAATGTTCTGCGCAGCATGAATTTTCTGTTAACAGTTTGGGAACTAAATATAAAGTTCTCTAAATTCAGCAGCTCTTCATAGCACACAGAGTTAAAGGCTCAGTGCATATGCAACGTCAGTGATGAACCAGGATCCATGAATGCTTTCTTTGTGCTAGCCATAAATCTGCTATATAAGCTGCTGCAAAGTGTAAGCAGCAAAATATTCTTTTAAGAGCTGAAACTTGTCCATCCTCCCCCTCCCCCAATTTTAATCTGACAAGAAAACTTGTAAGGTTTATGATGTACACCTGAGATCATTGAGTGATTACTGCCACCTAGTTAATTTTCCATGCAATGAGTTATATACAATTAGTAGAAATGAAGGGCCAAGTCCTCAGTTGATGTATCTGACAGGAGATGATAAAAAGTGGTTAGGACATCCAGTCCCTTTTCCCTTAGGGAAAACTTGCTTTCTGCTATACATTTATTCGGTGTTTATCTAATCTTCTTTTAAAGGCCTCAGAAGGCATATTGCCAATGATGGCTATCCCTCCAATCAACATACCTTCTTTGCCTAAGATATACTCACATGTATGCTGAGCTTTCCCTCTGTATTGCATGCAAGTGGTACACCACTTTTCAAAGCATTTTGCCTCCATGTTATATGTACAGTCCCTGAATTCATGAACAAAAGAAAGGAAAAAGCCCTCCACTGCATGCTGAGGATAGGTACGGATTGTACCTGCACTGCCCACGTGCCGAAGGAAATCATTAGCCATTCCTAAAGGTGTAAGGATATTCCATGATGACAGTGCAAGTCTCTCTGTGACTTTATACTTTTGATTAGAGCAAAACCAAAACATGTTGTCATTAGTATCAACATCCCACCACTGATATCTTACTTTCCAATATCGCGTGCTTCTTTCTACCCCAATTTTTTATGAACTCCACTGCACACCTCCTTCTAAGAAGCCGCAGCAGTAAGAGGAGAGAGCGAGCCTGGGGCACATCTGTCCCCCCTTTTTCCCTCTCTCAGCTTTGTGTTGTCTCTCATGACAGTAAACTGAATTTCCATGGAAAAGAGACCAGTCTGTGAACTCTGCTTCTCTCTGTTGTAGCAAGATAGCCCACAGCAGCTGAAAGGGACCAGCTTGGCCAAGACCCTAAACTTCTGAAGGCTCAAGTATTTTACAGTCAGAGTACTCTGAGTGCAGAGAGTAACTGGGGAAGAACACCCTCTTTCTCATCAGGATCCAGCTCCTTTGGAACAGTGCCTGCTTTATCCCATTAAAAATAAATAAATTATGCACACTATCTGCCTTGCTCCCAGATCTTTTAATCAGGCCAAAAACTGCTTGTGTACGATCAGTTTTACTTTGTCAGTCCGGGAAAGGAGAGAAAGCTCTCAGGACTGATGAGAACTCTGTATGCTAATTGCCTTTCTGACTGGAGAAAAATGTAGCAAAAAACTGATTATAAAGGAGAACAATGAAAAATTAGTTGCTTTGTCTAAATGCTTCCAGTTGTTGATAAATGCTCACTGTTTAGTCTCACCAATTTTTTTCAGCCTGCAGCTGCAGAGCCAGTGTTCCTCGTGCCTCACCATGACTGACGATCTGACTGCGTGCCAGATAATCACCAATTCCTGCTCTGCTGTCTGCTTCAGTTGTTTTTTTAAGAGCATTTTTTCTCCTTTTCTTGAACCTGATGATCTCACACCGGAAATTCAGCTTTTCTCCGAAAGAAGAGGGTCTTTTGTGATGGCAACAGAGCACTCTTACAATCAGCTGGGAGTTTTCCTTACTTAGGCAAGAAAAAAAAATAAGGTCAAGAATTGACAGAGTTCCAGCAGTGCTTAAACTCTAGCAGCACAAAAAAGCTATTTAAGGAGCAACAAAAACCTAAAGACACATTTACTCTGAGGTAATGGTGACATAATTTTTTGGAGAATAATTCCCAGTTATTTTAACCTATTTTTTCTTGCTGCATTCAGGACCAAAATGTGAATAGGATATAGATGTAAACTTTACATGGAGACAGTGTGTCTCACAAATCTGTGTAGAAATGTCCAGCACAGAAATGGCTCTTTACCTTGACAATAAAGGCCAGTTTGATAGTTTATTTTCTTTATTCCTACAATGAGTCCATTGAAAAACCTTCATCATTTTTATTCTGCTTCAATGGCTTACAGTTTTCTATCCCTTGTAAAGGAAATAAAGTTACTGAAGGCAATTTGGAGACTCTGAATGAGATCTTGTTTTGAAGTTTCATAATGATTTCATGAATTTATTTTGTACTGCAAATTACAGTCTCTTGATTGCTAACATGAGACTTTTAGGGTTTTATTAGCATGTCTGTGGCCAAGAGACTGGTCAAATTTACTTTAGCCTTGATTCAGGCTTCAGCAGTGCCCTTACTTTATAAGTAAAAGATCCCTTTGTGATCAGAATATCTTTACCCTGCTAATCTAATTTCTCTACTCCCATTTTTCATTTCCCAGTTGACTGCTCCATGTCCTCTTGCACAGGCATCCCTGAGAGGAGCTAGTACCTATTTCCTTTCCATATAATATTATGGGAAAGCAAATCTGCTTTTCACTACCATTTTGCCCCTTAGAAAGTCTTTTCAATGCAGTTCCTAGAAACTGATTTTTGCATGAAGCGGTGGAAATGATCCACTATGCCACTCCCTGTGCTATTATATGCCCAAAAGAGTATATGACCCTATTCCCAGATGACGCAGAGAAGACGTAAACTGAGACTTCCACACTGTTGTACCAGGATTTTTGAATTCCCATTTTGACCCATCTCTTGTTATAGTGATCTCAAATTATCTTATGTGGAAAGCAGGATATGGGAATGAGGTTCAGGTTTACCTCAGGTAGCTTTAATTTTCCAAAAAGTTTTTGTATCATCTAATTCAGTTACAGAGATGATAAAGATAGAGATAGAGATAGATAGAGATGGAGATGGAGATGGACATGGACATGGAGATGGAGATGGAGAGAGAGGGAGAGAGATGGAGACAGACAGATATAGATATTTCTTCTACAGTCAGTGGAGCAGAGATGTTCACATCCTGAGGTCAGTTCACTCCCCTGCTTACTTTCAAATGGCATGAATTGTCCCCTGCTTGTCCCCTGTGCCTGTATCTTTAGCGTCAGCCAGAATGACCCACTTTAGATGTCTGACATATGGACAGAGAAAGTTAGGTGACAGGGTACCTCATCACAAGATCCTGTGAATGGGCAGTTATCACAGAGCAAAGAAACTGGGGTTAATCTGTTGTGTGAGAAAGCAGCTTCTGTGAACCCATCATGCTGTGCAAGCTATGCAGCCCCCTGCCAGGATCTGCTCTGGCAGTGAGAACATAGGGACAGGAGCCTTAGGGAGCTGGGTGCAGGGGGATTCTAGCGGGTTTGTTGCAATGCAGTAGGATGGTAAAGAAAGGCCAGCTGCACAAGGCTTTAGATGGGATTGAGCTCTTAGATCACTATTTAAAACTTCCCATTGGAGAGCCTGGCCAGCTCAGTTCTTCAATGGTGAAAGCATTTAAATGATAAAGAAAGGTTTGTCAAGAATGAAACCCTCCCAAGCAGGTTCAGGTTCAGCTACTGATTGCACACGTCAGATTCTATCCCTTATTTCTGAATTTGTTCTCCTGGCCTGTTCACACCTTTGAGAGATACAGTGTACATGAACAGAAATGTCTCTTTTCCACACTGCTTCTTTCCTTCCTTTCACCTGAAAAATAAATGAAGTCTTGCATAGAGATACATGTGTGTTACTCTTCAAAAATATCAAAGAAAGTCCTACAGTTTTTCAGTGAACACAGTGCTTTAAAAGGATAATTGGTATAATTGGCAGCATCTCTGTCTCGTTTAAAGGAACACAATGACTCCAGACATTCTCAGTTACAGCAGACTCTGATTTGAATTGTAACAATTAGAAATGTCCACTGGGTAGATCATCTTGTCTTTTCTCTAATACAGTATTGTTTCCTCTGATACTTTCCTCAGTGCTTCATCCAGTCTAATTTTGCCACTCTTCTTGACAGAATATTTCTTTGCCAAATAGGTCTATTGCTAGTAAATATGACATTGTACTCAGTCCCCATTTTCGTGTGTTCTGTGGAATCCCATTTTTTCCACAGTAGTTATATTTCACAATGCCACCCCCATTAAATGCCACCCCACCTCAGGAAACCAACAACATTTTATATATTTTTCAGAACTTGAGACCAGTAAGTGTCGGTTTGGCAAATTTGGGCTAGAACTGTCATGTAATGTTCTTGTAAAGGCTCAGGCTTGAATACCAGTCAAATATCATCCCCTCATTATTTTAGCACATTTGGTCCTGAGATAAATGCCAGACATTCAAAAAAGAATGAAAATGAAAGAACTGAAGAAAATATTTGATCCATATTTTGGGCAAAGGTTCACATTTATTTTTAAATAATAAGCAGAAAACTGAGCTGAAAAAATGTTCATTCTTGGTTACTTAACTGTTCATGATACAGTTAAGCCATTGTCTCTACAAAACAAAGTTATTTAGTTCTTTCATGATTTTTTTCAGTAATCACGAGTTAATTAGACTTTAGTGTTTTATAAAATATAACAGCTGGATTTGAATCACCCCGGATATTAGTTTGCAAAACCAAAACCACATTGATCTCCTAGTGCATGAATAAGATGAAACCAAACTCTTCCATGAAAATAATAATCACCACACATTTGTGATTCACATTTGCAAAATCAAACCAAGAAATAAATTGTGAAAATGCCAACATAAACCAAGATCTGTTAAATCTATTTTCTGCCATGTTTTCCTAAAGAAATAATCTTGATGTGATTGTGTTGTTTGGGCAGACCTCTGTCCAACTGTCTACGATGACTTTTGAACCCACTGGGCAATTTTAGTTGAGTTTGACAGAGGGATAAAGATCACAAAGTCACACTTCAACAAATTTTGTGAAAATTGTTAATTAAGTATGGGAAATAAACCCCAATTTCTGTTCTCACTGAGGAAAAGGTAAAGGAAACTTGCTTATCATACACTTTGTTTGCCACCATCAGCTGCCTAATCAGCTAATGCATAGCTTTAGATGAGCCTGGAGGGAAGAGGAAGAAGAGAGGATAATATAGGAACATAATGGGATTTGGAGTAGTTCTGTATCAGTACAGAAACTTTAAAGGATACAAACCAATAGAAAACCACCCTTCTTTAGGTTGACTGCTTACAAAACAATTTGTTTCTCCTTAAATCAGCAAATCACTTAATCTTTCGTTGCTGGTGTTTCTTTACTCCTTCATTTACTGGTGCATTCTGCTAATAAAGCAGAGCGACGTGGACATCAGAGTTCAGAATCCTACCTAATAAATACCTGAAAGTTCTATGAATGTGATCTTTGATCTAACCAGCTGAGAACTGCCATTAGCATAGTTCTGTTATTTTCAGTGCTTCCAATAACACAGAAGCAAGATTCTAACATTAAGCAAATGAAAAGCATTTTTTTACGTTTAGAATAAGTAGCTAACATTAGGCAAAAATACAGGCATAATTTGCTAATGGTGATCCTACAAATACTAACTTAATTTTCATTCTACTAGTTCATTTTATTCATTTTATGCTATTAATATGATGGACAATATGAAAAGAAGTCTGTGAGCCAGAAGACTGGTTGTCTTATTCCTGGCTTGTGCCACTGATTTGTTTTGTAATCATGAACAACTCATTTTACCTTTGTTTCCCATTCTAGTCTTTGTCAATCTTGTTTGCTTATGAAAGCTGCTGAAAAGAGAGACACTCTTCCGCTAAACATTTGGACCCAATATGTCTGAAAGAATAAGGCTTTTGGCTCTGTTGTAATACTGTCAATGATATTTTTGTTGCTATTATGACACAACTAATACAATTACTGTAAAGAATCTCCTACAGCTTTATTTTGCGAACTTGGTAATGTATATATAGGTAAATCCCTTCTGATGCAAAATTGACATTGAATTCTACTTCTTCTGTCTTCCGTATTACAGAAAAACAGTGACAGAGTTTGGTGTCTTTTTACACAGATGGAAGACCCTTTCATTTTAGATCTAATCTGCCTCCCACTGTGACAAATTTCTTATAGCAGGGGAACCCTGCTAATAGGAGCTCTTCTTGACAAAGCTATTCAGGATTGAACATTGCATGATTATACTTATATAGGAATCTAAGAAACTCTAAAAAAATCATAGAAATTACTGAAACACATAGGTTCTGATATGTAGCTGATATAACTGATTATAATTTGCAACACCATTCATTGTGAAAATTTGTTAAAAATCAGTTGTCCCAATCAGTGGGCTTGAATCCCTTGCCATTTAAGTTTAACTTTTTTACCAATTTGGCCTGATCAATAATTATATTAAAGATATATAATAGTCAGTAGCTGAAAATATTGAAGTTGTGTAAGATGTTTAAGCACACATGTTCCTTCAAAATAAAACACTTCACTATTTTGGATGAACATCACTCTTGCACAAAGAATGTACATGAGCATATTGGACTGGTTAGTAAATGATCCTCCCTTAAGGCATTTATTTTTTATTATGTGGGTCTCAAAGCTCCAAACTAAACCTAAATACAACATTGCTGAAGTGAATTAGGCACTTTGCATGATTTTCAAAGACCTTTGGGACATGATCCACAAAGGGACTTTGTGCACCCTGCTAGCACTTCAGAACATAACCCCAGATTTTAAATCCACAGGCTACTGGTCAGATGCTGCTTAAACATGGAAGGCATTTAATTTTCACAGCTGTTTAGATGCCAGGTGCTGCCTCTCTCCCATTCTACCTAAGCCCCAGACACAGCTACATCCTCAGACCAAGTACTACCAAACTTTGTCCTGCCCACAAAAAAAGTGAGAAAAGAGAGCCAGCGTCTCTCCAAACTGGCCTCCCAGTGGGCTTGCAGTGATTTGTCAGAGTCCAACCAGCCCTAACCTCTGTCACACCACGCCCAAGCGTGGAGTTCAGACACCTAGGTGCTCTTACTAATGGGGCCACGCCAGAAGTTGTACGTATTGTTTGAAAATCACACTGCTGTTTATGGTAAGTAGATATACCAAGATGCCTTGAAGGTCTCGCCCTAAGTGAGCGCTCTCTCTCCTCACCCCCTCTGCCCCCACCCCTCTGTTCTCTCTCTCAGTTTCGCTACTTCTTTTCTATTATTTTTCACTTTGTTGCAACCATTTGGCACTTTTTTTCCTGATTTCAGAGGACTTTCTGAATCTCCCAACTCACCCTGTTAACCGATAAGCCAATATCCAGATAGCAATTGCCAGCAAAGATGAAGTGAAACACCCACTTAGTGATGTCTTCTAGGCTTCACTATCAAAAGGTAATTAGGCCTAGATCTAAAATGGCATGATGCCATTGACTTCAATAGAGTTATAATTATTTAAACCAACTGAGGATATACCTCAAATTTTAATGATTTATTACAGGTTCAAAGGACCCATGACACAAAGGCACATTTTAGGTTTTAAAATTATTTGACACTTTTTTCAAAGTAGCTGATCAATGATTTGAAACAATGGCATTAATTGCTCTCATTCTTTTCACTTATGTGAGTACCAAACAATTTGTGTTATTGATCCAAGCATAGTGTTACAGTAATTTCTTCAGTGATTTGTTAGATTACGTACTCTGGTGGTTGTCTATACTGGTGATTATTGTTAGGACAGCTTTTTTCCCTGCTGTTCATTTCATACTACAATGATTATAGTTATTATCATTACTATAATTATTGTCATGAGTGTCAGATTGGTTAACAGGTTCTATAAACACAAACATGTTTTTTAAAAAATATTTGTCAAACGAAGCAATATAAAATCACACTTTTTTCTATTCAAACTATTCTTATGTTTTATTAGTTGTACTCTTATTCATTCTCTTTCATAAAAAAAGCATCCTACACACTGATGAGCTTATTTAGCTAAAACCTTGGCTTTTGGCTGCTGGAAAGAGAAACATTTAGCAGCACATATGTCTGTTCTTATGAAACAAAGTAAGATGTACAGTTAAATAGAGTAGGATAAGCAGAATGAAGATTTACTGAAAGGCAGGGAGTACGATGACTTTCACCAGCCGTTAAGCTCCAACCTAAGAAAAGCAAACAAGAAGTCTATCACAAAACTGGAAGTTTAACATTTGGTATATACCCCATCTTCTCTTCTACTGGCCAAAATTAGCCCTCAGGCTGCCTGCAGACCTGATCCTCCTGCTGTGAATGAGTGTGTCTGCAAGGCCGGCTGCAGCGTGGCAAGGCAGGCCTTGGGGACACGCGGGACCACATGCCTGAGTGCACCCAGGGAGTGGGCAGACTTTGGCTGCATCCCCCCAGAGTGGCTGGGCAGTCAGCTGGCTTTTTTTAGGCAGCCGGGTGCCTGCCAGCATGTCTGGTGCTTGGAGCAGCTTTTGCAATCACACATCAGCTGCTGTGGAGCCAGAGTCACTGAGTCACTGTCAGCCTACTCCTGTCCCACTGTGAAGACATCTATGATGGGCGCTGCTGGAGGAATCCCATCAGTGGGTGTCATGGTTTCATCTGGGATAGAGTTAATTTTGTTCCTAGTA
>NW_009203385.1:0-5678 GCF_000690835.1 Fulmarus glacialis | reverse complement strand
TGATTCTATGATTCTATGATTCTCTTGGGTGCTCTTTTAGTTTCCAGCAATCCAAGTTTCTGTGACTTGCTGAACTAGAGGTGATGTCTGTGCATGTTAAATGAGTGACAAATGTCTGGTCTTTCTTGTGTATGATACTTGGCCTTTCAGCAAAGATTAATTTGAATAGGTGTGTGTGTAAGTGGTAAGCCCAGCATGAGTTTCAGATTTTTCTCTCACAGCAGGTTTTTTGGGAGTCAAATTCCAGTTTCTGTTCAGCTGGAATGAAGAGGTTCAGTATTTTTTTGCCTTTTTTGCCCCTCTTTTTTTTCTTTTCTATATGCTGACAACCAGGTGAAAGGAAGAGGTGATAACCTGAGGAATAGTTCAATATAGATTGCTTCATAATCTCCATCTTTTATCTTTCTGCTTAAAGATACATGCAGGTCTGAGTTGAAAACCATTGGGTTCCATGTGCATTCACGTTTGCGTATGTGCTGCCTCAGGGAATTAGCTGCAAAGTGCAAATAGCCTTGAGAGTTTGCAAACTCACCCTGCATCTTCATGTCAAGTTCAGCACAGTAACACAATACAGAAGAAAGTAACCTCCATTTGTTTCAGAACGATGAACTTCGCAGGCTATCACAAGGTACGCTTTTAATTTCAGGTAATGCAGCGCTTTTTGACAGATGCTGAAAAGGAGGGATTATTTTCCTTTTTGCCCTTCCTTAGTGCTTTTGACACATGTGGCCCAAACTCTGTCATGTCAATCAGTATGAGGAAAAAAACTGTGCACTTGCATGTTTGTGAAAGCAGGATTAACTGAGCATTTATCAAATGCTAGTGAGCCTGTTCACTTGTCTGTCTCTACCTGTCTTCTTGATGTTCCCTGAGCTGTTTCTGTAACAGAATGGTCCTGGCATTTCAAAACAAGTTTTCTTAATCATAAGCCATGAAATAGTTTCCTAAGGAAATTAATAGTTTATAGGGATAACAATTACAGACATGAATAATAATTCTGTTTTGTTGAATGATTAATAGAAGGGTTACAACAGGAGCTGTAAGGAGATGTGACAAAGAAAGCAGCTTCCAGGATAATTCCCCAATCATCCGTCTAAGCAGTGATCGTTTTGGGAAAGGGCAACCATTTGGGGATTCCCTGCCGCTGTCCACACCTCAATCCTGAAACAGTATAAAATGAAGCTGTAAAGCAGCAGAATATGCATTGTCAAAGAGGTGTATTTTATGGAACAGTTTTGTTAACCCTGGAGGAGTGAAAAGAGCAAAAAATATTGCAAGAAATTGTGTTTTTATTTCCTGAGGAGAACTGTGTGGGGTTGACTTGCAAGGGATTGGGAAGTCAAAAAGAATGTGTACTTTCTTTTGTGTATAGTTATTAACAGGTATTTCATTGAACAAAGTTAAAAAGAGCCATTTTCCTGACAGCCCTGCACAATTTAGTCTATGGGATCTTTCTTAAGGTTCTAAAATGGCAAAGCTTGCTGCCAGGCAGCCCCAACCTAGGACAAGAGTGACCTGCTGAGCACAGTGGAGATACATCAGAATCAGAAACACTGGATTGGGACCTACTTAGGTCAGTAATGGGAGTGTGGAGAAAAGAGGTAGGGATACAGAGGCCAGGCTGTAGGTCCTGGAATCAGCTGTTGTTAAGAAGGTGAAAGCATAGCCCAAGATCTAGCCACAGCTCAGCAGTGAGGCGCGTCTCAGAAATGAGAAGCAAGGGAACAGCTGGCTGGCCCAGGAAGGAGATGCCCATAGGATCCAGGTCTCAGTACGGTTTGCAGTGAACAGGGCAACACACCAGGTAGGTTCCTAGCCAACCTGTCTAGGAGGCAGCCAGGTTGCTGCTGCTCCAGGTTGCTCCAACCTCCAGGAGGTTGCCTGGAGAAGATTTAATAAAGGTTGATTCTTGAACCTCAGCATTTAGGTGAAAAATAGGAAATGGAGAAAGAGGTACAGACAAACAGAACTGTATACCTCAGATGCCCTTTTATACTCCTATGGTCCAGGAAACATTAAACCTGTTCAGCTTGTCTAAGGAAAGTTGGGTTCAGAAATGCTGTATACGTGAGTGAGAGGATCTGTGTAAGAGTGGGCACAAAGGTGTGGGCAAGACTATAATCTTTATCCATATGCCTAATGGAATAGGCCTTAGGCTAGAAATCCAGAGAAATGTTTTTCTAAACTGAAGAGTCTGGAGAACTTCTAAACTTCTAAAAGGTTCTGTTCCTGCCTTTGCTTTTGACATGTTATATGACCTGGGTGAATCACTTGAGCTTTTTAGCAGATAGGAAATCAATACAGAAAGTGAGCATAATTAGACTGCTTGAGCTTCTCATAAAGCATTTTAGGACTTCTTGGCAAAGGAAAACAATAGAAAGCCGAGCAAAGTTTCTTACGTTTTTGAAAGGCTGGAGAAACATCAGGTTGGTGAGCTAGACAGAGCTGAGGTCAGAAATATTTTTCTCGGAGAATGGTTCTTGCCTAAAGTATTATTTATCTGCCTTCCAGGACTCTCTTGTAAGTGCATTATAATTCTACATAAATGTCAAAAAAACCCCAACCATGACATCTAAGAAAACCTCTCTTTGCACAAAGCTTTGCTTTCAGGATAATGTTGGCAGATGTACAAAGTAATAAGCATTGGTTGGATAACCATTCTTTCCTCTCCTTATTTTTGTCTGAATGTCCCTCATTCACAGATAAAGTATGTGGAAAGATATTTTTCTTTTCAGTCTCATGGACGTCTGACTGCTGTTACAATTATACCACTGTCACTTACGATTTCTAGAAATAGCAAGCAGTGTACTGGTGCATTGTGAATCCTACCTGGCTCTAGCTTGTCACTGCAACAATCAGAAGAAACCCACTGAATAGGAAGGATGGCACATGAATAAATAATTTATAGCCCCATGATTCAGTCCCTATTTTTAGATGCTTGGTGTTTTTCTGAGACTTTGAAAAAGGGCTAAGAATAGTATATACATGAAGTGACATATCCTTTATGCAACACAGTTTTTTTCTGTCTCATTTAATCTGAATCCTATGAAATCTGAGTAGCCAATCTAAGGAATTTGTATATGCAGTTCCTGTTGGATTTACTGGGGATCATGACTGATAAGTACCCAAGAGAACAATTTTTGCTTAATACCAAGCAAAATGTCTTATTTTGAACATTAAATGAATAAAAATTATTTGGAGGAGACACTGGGAGAATCTTGCAATATCCCAGTGATTAGGACACTCTGAAAGGAAGGAATCCATTGAATCTTGTTCAAGTTCCTCTTGAAGTCAAACAGTGGAAGGACCAGGTAATAGTACTCCATGTTGTGAGTAACTTACGGGCTACAGTGTTAAACACTGGTTTGGTTTGGTTTGGTTTACTCCTGTGTTCTCTGAAGTTTTCTAAAATTTTTCTTTTTGGGGGGTAAAACCTGGGTCCAATTTACCAGACTTAACAAGTGATTCTCATTGCCCCAAAACTGTGTATTTCAAAAATCATTTATTCAGCTCAGAAAATGTCATCCAGCTTTAGGCCTGGCACTGAGACAAGACAGGTTTTCTCCACTGTCTCCTCTGATTTTAAAGGCCAGCATTTCACAGAACGTATTTTAATGTTGCATACCCAAGGAAAAACCTCATTTGTTCGTGCTTGCTTTCCATTGGCAAACAGTATAAATACCTTCATGTTAGGGGCACCATTGACTGGTTGCTATACAGCCTGCTTTGCTTTGCTGTGCCCTGAAGTCAGTGTAGGAAAGGACTGGTAAGATGTGCTGAACAAGGCTAGTTGCAAGTGGGTATTCTAAAATTACAAGGTTGAACTCTGCCTGTGGTAAATATGCAGGTCTAACCTACCCTGAAAAGGAAGGCAAGTTATTCAACTTGGTCAGAGGGCAATATAAAGGCAAAAAGAGTTTAATAGTTGTCTTAAAAAGGAGGAAAAACAAAGTTATTTAGGATATCAGCAAAAAAAATCCCAGTGGAGAGATTTAACAGACTGTCTGAAATAGTTTTACAAAGCAATTACTAGAAATTCCTGGGGCTTACGCTTTTTAATCTGGACTGAACAAAGCCTGTTGGTAGGGAGATGGACGACATGACCCACTGTACTCTTTCAGTTGTTTGCTGCATCTGTGATTCTCTGAGATTGCCATAATCACTGCTAACTCCACTTTCCAAAACTTCGCACTTTCCAGGGAGTTTGTTCAGTGGGGGTTCTGGTTTTCTGGTTGATGGACTCTTCATTTCAGCTTGGCTGACAGCTAACATGGATCAGCAAGCGGTCAAAGCAGTCAGATACCCTTAGCTGTGCACAGCTCAGAACTTAACAGGCTGTGTTTTATTTATTTATTCATTTGCCTATTTATTGCTTCACTCCAGTAGCAGATGAATTTGCCTCATTATTATAAGGCCACTCTGTGTGCATGGGATCCAGGACGAAAGGCATAAGTAGTTGGAGAAGGCAGATTTCCATTTTAATAATGACTGGAAATGTAACCTTGTCGGAAAGCCATCTACATGAGACACAGCAAGATGACTAAAATCTTTTTCAAAACCACCTTAGTTCCAGTTGTCAAGGACAAGATCCATTACAGTAGTGCTTGCATGCAGTGTCTGGAATTGTCTTTCACCCGCTAATGACTGGACAGACATGGTTACCCTCCTGCTGAGAATTACATCCACTTACCTTTACCTTGTGCTCCTGTTTCTTGGTTGTTTCATGCTTTTAATGGACTTCTACTGACTAAATACAAACCTGCCACCAGGCCAACCTATACAGATTGAGTTAACGCTACCTAAAAGGCTTTATGTTCTTCAACAGGGTCAATAAAAAAAAAAAAAACTAAAAAAATGCCACTCGTCAAATACTCCTCTTTGCATATTCCATCTGGAAATGCAACATCATCTGCTGTTGGAAATGAAATTAGGGTCAAGGTTTTACCTCTCAAACTGACATAAAACATTGAACCTAAGCTGTGTTTTAAAGTTGTTCCAGGGCATAATAGTGTCCTCTTAATCAGAGAATCACAGGATGGTTGCAGTTGAAAGGAACCTCTGGAGGTCATCTGATCCAACCTCCCTGCTCAAGCAGGGCCACCCAGAGCCAGTTGCCCAGGACCGTGTCCAGACGGCTTGTGAATATCTCCAAGGACGGAGACTCCACAACCTCCCTGGGCAACCTGTTCCAGTGCTCAGTCACCCTCACAGTAAAAAAGTGTTTCCCGATGTTCAGATGGAACCTCCTGTGTTTCAGTTTGTGATGATTGCCACTGGTCCTGTCACAGGGCACCACTGAAAAGAGCCTGGCTCCATCCTCTTTGCACACTCCCTTCAGGTATTCATACACATTAATAAGATCCTCCCCCAAGCCTTCTCTTTTCCAGGCTGAACTGTCCCAGCTCTCTCAGCCTTTTCTCATATGTGAGGTGTTTCAGCCCCTTAATCATCCTTGTGGCCCTCCATTGAGGTGTCTCCAGTATATCCATGTGTCTCTTGTACTGGTGAGCCCAGAACTGGACACAGTACTCCAGAGGTGGCCTCACTCGTGCTGAGTAGAGGGGAAGGATCATGTCCCTTGACCTGACGGCAATGCTTTACCTAATGCAGCCCAGGATACCACTCGCCTCCTTTGCAGCAAGGGCACGCTTCTGGCTCATGTTCAACCTGGTGTCCAC